>NC_051853.1:94643255-94946285 GCF_905115235.1 Hermetia illucens | reverse complement strand
TCACCCCCAGGTATTTGACAACCGATTTTGAGACGACCTCACGATTACCAACCTGGATGGTAACCGTGTTGTTCTTCCTACGGTTGGTAATGAGGACCGCCTCCGTCTTTTCGTCCGCCAGGTCCAGCTTGGCCATTCGTAACCATAACTTGATGGTATGAATGGCTTCATTTGCATAAAGCTCCACGTCATCGGGATGCTTTGCAATTGCAACTACCGCCAAGTCGTCCGCAAAACCAATCAGCGTTGTCTCCTCCGGCACGCGAAGGCCAAGCACTCCGTCGTACATTATGTTCCACAGCAGCGGTCCCAATACAGAACCTTGAGGCACACCTGCTGTCACAATGTACTCCTTCGGCCCGTCGTCCGTCTCGTACCAGAGAAGTCTGTCCGAAAAGTAACTCTCGATGAGCCGAGCCAAGTAGCTAGAAACACCCAGTTTGGCCAAAGCGCCCTTAATCCAGCCCCAGTTGGCTGAATTAAAAGCATTTTTGACGTCCAGCGTCACCAGAGCACAGCATTTGCCCATGGCCATTGCATTTCGAGCCAATTCCACGACCTTTGCTACTGCATCGACCGTAGAACGGGCTCGCCGAAACCCATATTGCCGCTCTGAAAGGCCACCCGCAAGCTCGATGAACGGGAGCAGCCTGTTGTATATCACCCTCTCCAACATCTTCCCCATGGTGTCTAAGAGACAAATAGGGCGATATGAAGAGGGCACGCCGGGTGGTTTTCGGGGCTTCGGTAGCAACACCAGCTTCTGCCTCTTCCACTGGGCGGGAAACACTCCTTCCGCCATGCACGATTCGAATGTGGTTGCGAACCACCTTGGTCTGACCTTGACCGCCACCTTCAGAGCCCTGTTCGGAATTCCGTCCAATCCCGGAGCCTTGCTGTCCCCAATACGTCTGCAGATTTCCCAAAGTTCCTCTTCGGTAACATCAGGGATCGAGAAGACGTCCTGCTGAGCTGCCAGTTGGGGTTCTCTTTCGTCCTGCTCCTGCTGCGGGAAAAGAGTTGTAATTATTTGCAACAAGAGCCGTGGGCATGTCACTTGAGGTGCTTTTCGCCCGCGGATCTTCTTCATTACAACTTGGTAGGCTGTACCCCACGGATTCGTATTAGCCTCCATGCAGAGCTTCTGGTAGCATTCCCGCTTGCTTCTCCGAATGGCCTTCTTAAGGTTGCTTCGCAGATCCCTGTATTCCTCCTCACGCTCCTGGTGCTCCGGCCTTCCCCTTGTCCTGTGGGAAAGTCTCCTCGCTCGGAGACAAGAGGATCTCAAGGCAGCGATCTCCGTGTTCCACCAGTAGTTTGGCCTCTTGCCGTGGTGCAAACGTCGTCGTGGCATCGTAGCGTCGCATGCTTCGGTTACACACTGAGACAGCTGTGTGACCCTTTCCACCGCTGTTCCATCCGGATCATGGGCTCCCTCCAATGCGGCCACGAATGTCTCCTCGTCGAGAGCAAACCGCCTTAGCCTTTCCACCTCCAGAGCGTCGTTGACTGCTTCCCCGGTTCCCAAGGCAGAGGAAGATGGCCTGGTGGTCACTGTGGGTGTAGTGCTCACTCACTTGCCAAGCCATCCCCCTCACCAGTGAAGTGCTAACAAATGTCAGGTCAACGATTGAACCCGACCCTCTTCCTCGAAAGGTGGGCACGCATCCAACGTTGGCCAGCACGATGTCCAGCTCCGCAAATGACTCCAACAGAATTTGACCTCTGGTGTTCGTCGATCGGCTTCCCCACTCCAGGGCCCACGCGTTGAAATCGCCCGCAATGATTTTAGGGCTGCGGTCTCTAGCATTCAACACCAGACTGTCTAACATCTCCTCATATTCTGCTAAGGTTGCACCAGGAGGAGCGTAGCAGCTGTAAATATGGACACCGTTGACCTTCGTCCTTATAAGACCGGCTGCCGGGGGGGCCATGACTTCCTGAATGGCCTGTCTTCCGCACGCCCAGATTGCGGCGTTGCCAGACGCATCCACCGCCCAAGTCGCACCGCCGTAGTTTCTGTACGGCTCGCAAATAACCGCGACATCGACATTCGACTCTCGAATGGTTTGCGAGAGCAGGTCCTGAGCTGCCTCACAGTGATTGAGATTGATTTGTATCAATCTCATTTGCCTGTGCGGTTCAGCTCCCTCCTATATACCGGACATCTGCTGCTTCCCGCAATATGCCGGCCGTCCACGCCCTCTTTCCCACTACATAACATACACCGTGGATCTCCGGTGCAATCTTTGATGAGGTCCTCATCAAAGATTGCACCGGATTACAATGGGTTGTATTTCTTATCCTAAAGACATATTCTATTCTAAAAATGCTGCCCCACCAAGAACCATTGGTTTTTCTATTTATCGTGGTCATATCACTGGACCGTGGATTCAGGAGACGTTCTGGCTGATGAAGTTGACTGGTAAC
The DNA here is from genome assembly GCF_905115235.1 of Hermetia illucens. Lineage (NCBI taxonomy): Eukaryota > Metazoa > Arthropoda > Insecta > Diptera > Stratiomyidae > Hermetia > Hermetia illucens. The sequence goes on along the minus strand of NC_051853.1, from coordinate 94,943,855 downwards.
TTTGTGACTTGCAGAATTTGTAAAGGAGTACAGTGATGATGTTGCTGGTAAACAAGACCCCGAACTCAAGGCCGAACCTTAATACGATGGCCTGACGCCTCAGGGGATGATAAGTAGTAGTCTTCATATGGGGTCGTAGTTGTGCTTCTTGATGTTGAGTCTCCTCGATGAAATTGTCGGCTCGTTCGAGAATTGTCTTTGATGAGGCGTTGACAATTGTCGTATTGATTGTGTCAAATCGTTCTAGGACGATAGGTTTTATGTTGTCGAGGACGGTCAGAGTTGGTCGAAGAATAACAGTCGAGCTCTTCAGACTACAATGTGGATCCATTTCCAAGATGCCTACGCTTTTGAGCTGAAGATCTTGTCTTTATCCTTTACAAGTCAGGACGACAGGATTCATGGTGCAAGGAAAAAACAACCAATTATTGGGTCGTACTAACTGTTTCCGCAATATGTTCTATGGCGTGCATGATGTTTTGAGGATGTTGTAGATCTCGTCCAAGATGCGATTCGGATGTCATCGATGCTCGACAAGATGGTGACTGAACAAGAAAATTCCACTACTTGATGTTTCTCGCATTGGCTGAATTGTTCCGGAGTCACCGTGAAATACGTTTGGTCGTCATACCTCACTCCGACATAATTTTGAGTGATATCGGGAACTGAGAAATTTCCATTTCCTAAGTGGCGTGGAACTCCGATGAAGTGCGCGAGCTCGAATTTCTTTTGCTCAACAATACAAAATCAACCGGAAATGATAATCCCGTCTTCCTGGGGAGAAATGCAAGTTTTGCCTACTTCCTGTGAAACTATGGTTAGTTCCCCTCCGAGTTTCTCTCGTATCCGAGAGAGAAAGAGCAGTCGCTACGGTTAATGGAGTCAATACTTCCGAAATGCTTTCTACTGCTGATTTAATTTTGTAAATCACTTCAAAGTGCGTCTGAGTGTGCTCCAGCCAAGCGAACACTGCCTAATACGCGGCTAACCATAATCATCATCAACAGCACAAGAACAGATATCCGGTCTAGCCCTGCCTTAATAAGAAACTCCAGAGATCCCGGTTTTGCATCAAGGTCCCTCAATTCAATATCTCTAAAAGCTGTCTGGCGTCCTGACCTACGCCATCGCTTCATCTCAGGCAGGGTCTGCCTCGTCTTCTTTTTCTACCATATATATTGCCCTTATAGACTTTCCCGGCCCACCGCAACCTATTGAGCTGGATTTTATCCACAACTTGATGGCCATGGTATCGCTCATAGATTTCGTCGTTATGTAGGGTACTAGGAGCATTCCAAGAGTTATTGGAAGAATTGAATTCCGTTTTTGCAAGGCTTTCTGATTCTTGGATCCCCATACGTCTGTTTAGTAAAAGATATGAAGTTGTCTGGAAATGAAGAGAAAACTGGGACGAACCAGAAGAATGTGTATCAGTATATATTGTCGCCTCTACACGGATGACTCAAAAACAGAGCAGAGTTCTGGAGCAGGAGTCTACCTCTCGAATAAAAGCGAGAAGTGAAATTTTCCCTTGGGACCGTATACAACGGTCTTCCAGGCTGAAGTTTATTCGATCCTAGGGGTGGCAACCTGAATGATTGACGAGCGGTCTAAAGGCAGACGCATCGAAATCTATAGCGATAGTGAAGCTGAATTGAGGGCGTTGAGCAGTCCTTTGATAATTTCGAAAATCGTTCAATGTAGAAATCGATTGAACTCTGTTTTTATATTCAATACAAGAGGAACTACTCTGGGTATAAAAGAGGGTTCACCCATGCCTGCACCGGAACCGGCAATTGGGGTGTCAGCAGCATTGGTTAGTGCTACTATCAAGAACTGGGAACAAATTTTCCATAATGATAATTGGCTGAGCCTTAATGCTGCTAAATACACTAAACTTTTCCTGTCAGAACATAACAAAAATAGAGCAGAGTGTCCACTTCCCCTCCTCCTCCTCATTCCCCAAGATGGTACATGTCCATCCTGTGATGAGGAAGCGGAATCCACGAACATTTTCTATGTGAGTGCCCCACCTAACGACGCAACAGATATCAGATTTTTAGTGCTTAGCGATTAGTGGATGTGATGCTACACGCATCCAGTGGAAATCCTGTGATACATTACATAAGAATTCGGGCTATTCCGTTAGAAGGGGGAATCGAGTTCAATGGATCACTAGAATCTGAGTGCTCAGAGGCTTTGCCTCCTCCTGCCTCAAACACATACGTCAGGCCAGCATACTCCAATGATACGTCGCTAATAGAATGACCAATAATGTTTAGAGCTTTTCAGTGACAGTCCTGGTGACTTTTCATATGCTCCCATATCGCAATACAAAAGAAATATTAGCACGGAACAATCCCACTTTGATCTTGGTATTGAAATAACTGCATTTCCAGATTTCAGATAAGGCAGCGAAAGCGCATCTAGCGCTTAGAGGAAAAGTCCATATTTGCATATTAGAGTGACAACACCAGATTTGATACAGTTAAGAATCGCGGGAAAGTGTTCGTTCCACCTCTTCAGCTGCTTGTTATCCGTGAAATCACATGCTGCCAGTGCCACACGGTACTTACAAAACTGTTACCGTATATTGGGTGTCAGAAACCCTTTTAGAGGTTGGGTCTAGTTGGAGTGGTGCATATATTCTGCTTTACTAGTTGCCTAGGTCGCAGGGCGCTTCCAAACTCTCTGAAGCGGAAGTAATTGAATTCGGTTTACGATCGATAGCTTTCAGTCTTTGCAATGGGGGCCTCGACATTTTCGCAAAAGAAATGGGGATGCTGTATCACACAAAATGCGGCCACGTCAAAATCGAATAATCTCTGGCGGCGCAAATAGGACGAACCTACCAAGGGTCGGTGGACACACAGGCTCATTCCCAACATTAGGCTGTAGTCTGAGCGGAAACATGGGGAGACCAACTACCACGTTACGCAGTTACTAATGGGGTACGGTGGTTGCTACAGACAGTATCTGCGCCGTTTTAAGTTGAATAATTCACCGAATTGTCCCAGATGCAAAGGCATACGGGAGAATCCAGAGCATGTCGGGTTTCACTACCCACGGTTCGTAATGGCGAGGAGAAACCAGAATCAAGCGTTGGGCAGGAGAGTAAGCTCGGAGGATTCAGTTGTCGAGATGTTGAGATCGAAGGAGAACTGGCTTACATGCCCCTCCCATTCCAAAAATTCAGCAGCGGTCGCTGAATGAAGAACGCAGAAAGGAGCAGAAGGATGGGTGCGTAAAGGCAAACCCACAAATGTAATAATCGATGGTGCCCATTATCAAAAGAACATTTGTCACACTCTCTCAAAGTCCATCAAAGTTGCATTATGTTACCAATAGTATTTCATTTTAGTAAGTCCTTGTCTGGATGACATTGAGGCCTAAACATCATTGCTGAAATACCAGAATTATACTGGCATTTCCCCGATCTTTCACCGACGTCCAAGGTTCTCTGTATGACACCTGAATGATATTTGAGGTGTTAATAATGCTGAATTCCACTCCATTGAATTGTTTAAAATCTAAAAACGCAATAAGTAGCAAGCTGATACTTGAATTTCCGGAGTTCAATTTCGCCTACGAAAATAGTTGTAATTTGCCCTCAGCAAAGGTTCCATTTTATCCTCTTTTGTTAAATTTCTTTTGTAAAAAAAAAACGAAACACACATAACTCCTTTTACCCTCTTTCTGAATATTTATGTATTCCGAACGACAATGTCCGGATTTCAATATTGCTTACTGTGTGTATCTTATCTAGCTTATAATATATACATACATATACATAGTTTATAATTTCTTGGGCCAATCCTGAGTTCGAAAATTCGACTTAAAAAGTAAGAACCTTTCATTTTGTGCTACTAGAATTGGTGTGTTACACTCATCCCTTAACTATTATGAAAGCCTACATATGTAATATTAATTGCGGAGTAACAGTAAATCAGGAACGTAAACAAGAATAATAACTAGACAGAAATTAATCAACCCTTTAATGAAAAAGGCTGATTACGAGCCCCACTGAATAGTTAATTGGATAATACACGAAACCACAATTGGAGGTTCGTCCTTACAAATGTCTTCAAATTATAAACAAAAACTTATAACCAGGTAAACAATCTTCCGAGTAAAGAGGTACACTTCCGACAATAAACTTCCTGAACTGATTTGGATCTTGACGCAATCCCCCATGGTCCCCATTCAAGAGTTTCGTACTTTAACGAAGGTCTGACATGGTATGAAAAACTTTATGACTAAATTTGTATAATTTGTCGACCATCAGGGACACGTTTCCACCTAATAATTAGTCCCATACAGGACTCCAACAGCCCTTTGTCTTCTATGCATACTGTAAGACTGAGAGTAAACTACTGGAATTGTTAAACAAGCCACTTCCTGACTCAGTACGACATAGAGAGATAATATATGACAGAAAAGGATGAGCTGCCATTCCTTAAAGGGATCATAGGTCGTTTAGAATAGGCCAAAAGTGCCAGGAAGAGAGCATGTATCGTCTCGAACCTCAGATAATATTTATTTGAAAGGCTTTTGTACATGCCCGCCTAACTTGATTTATATGGTCCTTCTGGCCATGGTGAATTCCAGTTGTGTATGTTGAGTAGGTATGTTTATGGTGTTTTCTGAGCGAGAGTCACAATTTATTCGGGACCATTTGTGTAAGAACCCAAGGATAGCTTTAATCGTTTGTGAAATAATTGTATTGGCAGATTCCTGTTTGCCTTTTGTCTTCTACATGTATGAAGTGATTTGTATACTACAATATCCTGGAATTTGAGGACTATTAGGTCAGTTCGAGTGGTTCCCTTCTACCCATGTACACAGCAGTATAAATTGAAAATCCTTTCTATTTGAATGGTTACAGATATTCTGTGATTCATCTTGAAACGAACGTCGAATAACAAACGAAATACTTTTCATCAAAGACGACTTTTCCACCGACTCTTGAATAGACTTTTCCGTCACCAGATGCCGGCTTTAATCCGGAATGCGACACTGTCCTGCTTCCTCTTTGCCCTACGTGGAAACTTTCTGCGTTCTTACGTCACGGTTCGTATCTGTACGTATGGGAAATTCCCAACTGAAAGTCCAAATATCAATTCAGCAAAGCTCGAGTGTATGCTCTAAAGACTGAAATTTAATTTTATCGCTTGGATTTTCCATTCACGTAGAGAAATGTCGTTGGCGTCATCATCACTCCTGGAATAAGTAATCGTTCATTGAAGTAACAATGGCATGTGCATAGGTACGATTGCATCACGAACGAAACCTCATCCACCCTCGACGGTTTCCTGGAAACTTACATGAAGCTCACACTTGTAACCTTTCAATTCTTCTCAGCTAGTTTGTGATTTATTTCACAGTCCGAAATGAGACAAGACCAACTGCAAGGAGAGGTTACAGTGGAAAACAGAAGGAATGGAATATCATGAAGTTCCATATCGTAGAAGGAAAAGTAGATGCAGATTTGTGTTATGTATATAATCACTCTTTCTATCTACAACTTGCAAATTTTCTGGGAACAGGATATATCGATTGATTAACCTTCTTAGATAATATTGGCTTGCCAGGTATGCAAAATCCATATTCGTACACTACACATTTTGCGAATTATTCGGATATTTTTTGAAATTATCATTGATACAGCCACATATATACTTGGCCCCAGTGGCAAAAAAAAACAGAACGGCTGGTTCCACGATGAACGTAAACTAGCAACGGAACGGAGGAATACAACATACCGAGCAATGCTGCACTCTCAAATCGGGCACGCGCAGACGTCTATCACGAACTCCATCGAGTGGGAAAGGAAGGACAAGACGGAAGCCTGACAGAACCAACAACTCTGTGAATTCGGGAACTACAGGGAGCAACCACACCAGACACGCAAGTCTTACCAAATAATCAGCAGGATCAAGCCTTATACACCTTGATGCTCCTGCTGAGAAAAAGAGGGAAATGTAATTTCCGAGAGAATGGAAATATTAAAGCGATGGGTTGAGTATTTTAATGAACTGCTCAGCAACCGCGCAGCAATCGGCGAGTTGGAGGTCCGCGCAAATTGAAGATAACGAACAAATGCTGCCACCACCAAGCGTTGAAGAGATAGTCCCTGCTATTCATCGACTTAAAAATCATAAGTCGCCAGGAGCCAATGGAATTGATTACCAAGTGGTTCATTGCCTGATGCTCAAGGAATGGGATAGCAAATCAATGTCTAATGACTGGCAACGAGGTATTATTTGTCCCATATATAAAAAGGGATTGGAAAAGTGATCCGCGATGTAAGTGTTAATGCAAGAGGCATCCTCTTCAAGTCCACCCAACTGCTGGCCTGCTAGATCTCGGGCTGCACATTAATGAAGGCAGAGCGCAGTACATGGCAAGATCAGCATCAAAAACCAAAGAATCAACAACATCGAATCGCACTGGTCAAATAAGAATAATAAAAAAAAATTTCTCCTATCGAGGGTCAAAAACAAGAATCGATAACCCCTATGACAACGAAACCGCGTACGGTTGTTGGCAGCCAACAGAGCCTATTTCAGCTTACAAAAACTGTTTCGCTCGAAACGTCTCACCATACGGTCAAAGCCCCTACTGTACAAAGCAGTGATCTTGTCAGTCCGTATGTATTCCTCGATTCTTAGCAAAAAAAAAAATTGCAAACTCTTGGTTGCGTTGGAAAGAAGAAAGCACCAAATAATTTTTGGCCTCCTACATGAGGATGGACGATTCCGTAGTCTACGTAACGCCAAAATTTATTAGTGACGGCCTGGTTGTGGCGAAAATCCGGCTCAACAGGTTGCGATGGGCGGGTCACCTAATCCATATGGGGAAGATGATACAGCCTGAAAAGTCTATAAGGGCAATATCTATGGTAGAAAAAGAAGACGAGGCAGACCCTCCCGGATAGACCGATAGCCTGACCCAAGACCCCAGACAGCTTTTAGGGATATGGATCGGCGCAAAACCGAGATGTCTGGAGTTTCTTACTAAGGTAGGCATATACCGGATACCGGTTGTTTTTTAGTTTTCCCAAATATCCCTCTTTATTTCACAATTCCCATCCTGTCCATCATTTAAATTCAATACTTAATACTGCACTAATTAAATATTCTTAGTTTTTAAATAATCCAACAATTGGTCCCTTTCCCTTAAATCGCATATTCCAATTTCAATCAAAGCATTTCAAATTCTATTTTCTTATAAATTTGCTTATATTGCACATTATCGAGGAGAATGACATGTCGCGCACTTCAGCAACGTGTATGTTGCTGTGGATACTAGGGGGACCGGGAACGAAATTAGAAGGACCAAGACCGGCTGATCGATGGACAGCGGATCAGTTGTGAAGAAGAAGAAGTGAAAGAAGAGACATCAGTATTGGCCAGGCAAGTTCACATCGATTTTTTTTTTTTTGTTTCAAAAGGCACACTTAGTCTGCGTGGGATTTCGGACGGGTGACAAACTAGAGTGCACATGAATAAGTAGAAGGAAAGGCCAATAATCGAAGTTTTAACAGGTAACTTTAATTTGACTTTTCATTTTGAAGCTGTCTGCGACAGATCGCGGGATGGATGCGTCTTTCTCCGCCCGAGTTTTTATTTCGCCTGCGTTTTTCACGTATGCGGAGACATTGATGCTAGTGCACCGACGAAGTATTTAGTTTCAGAATATGCAAACGGTGGTTGCAGAAGAGTGGAATTATTTTGGAGTTTCTAAGCACGAACGCCGATTGTGCATACTTAACGGGAAAGGGAGGGTTGTGCCTTCTCAGTATCTTTATGTCTGGACGCGCTCAGTGTTTTAAGTACGTTGCAGTTCCGAACTAAAACCAATTGATCCTGGATTCCTAAAACACGCCCGACTGGAGGCTGCTTTCATTCTTTGGTTCATTTTTTTCTTGCGGCAGCGTGTGAAAAAGATGGGAATTTGCCGTAAGTAGGAATGGTATTCTTTTGTTGATATAATTCCGATGTTGAAGAAGCAGCTACGTTCACACTATATATAATTGTTAATTTCGGTGAGTACGTCAATTGCGAATGGACGAAAAGCTTCGGATTTTTTTCGATTGAAAAGAGGAACAAGTCGGGAAACCGGAAGCTGGCGCTTCAGGTATAAAGGTTTTGTGTTTATCTTATGTCAGAAACTTTCTACGCACATTTTTCAATTCGTAAATGGCTAAAAACCCAAAATATTCCTTCATATTTCTTACAAACTACAAGGAATGCTTGCAATGCAAATCGACAAATGGTTGCCAAAGGCAATCCACATGTTAACCGTGCATTGCCTTCGACTTTCATTCATCGATTCGCTCTTGTTCCGGCTTGACCCCACTCAGGGTTAAGTTACAAGTTAAGTCAAAGTTTGGATGAAGCATTTGGAATTTGGAGCTAGTTGTCCGTATCCACCGCTGGTCCATTTCCAGATCGGTCGGTGAAGGGATGGCGAATACATTCAATGGCCTTCTCTTGTTCTTCATCGAGAGATGTGATTTCAGCACCAACAGATCACTAACTCGAACATGGGTTTCTTGTAGAATTCCTAGGTACTTACAGAAGTCTGTCTTGGTCATAGCTTCAATGTGGAGGTCACGTGCGGACCCACGCACCGGAAAGACACGTGCATTTTTGTAAAACGATACGTTACACGGCGGTCAAAGGGTAGCGTCTCAGGGCGAAACGTGAATTGGTACCGACGATGGAGCATAAAACCTGGGAAACGCCTGCTGAACCAGCGAATCAATGCCTGGCGACTTGTAACTCTTCAAGTCCACCCAGCTACTGGCATATGCTGACGATATTGACATTATGAGGAGAACAACCCGAGATGTACAGTCTACCTTTATCCACTTCGAACAGGTGGCACGACATCTTATGCTGCACATTAATGAAAGCAAGACGAAGTAGATTGTGGCATGGTCAGTGCCAAAAACCAAAGAGGGAAAAACATTGAACTGCACTGGTCAAACGAAAACAATAAAAATAGGAGACTACTACCAATACTACCGTTGAAAATGTCTCCTATCTAGGGTGGAAAATCACAACCGGTAACAGCTATGACGGTGAAATCCACGCACACTTGTTGGCGGCCAACATAAGCTATTTCAGCTTACAAAAACTGTTTCACTCGAAACGTTTCTTGCCGTGATCTTGCCAGTCCTTATGTATTCCTCGGAGATCTAAGTTCTTAGCAAGAAAACTGCGAACACTTGGCCGTATTTAAGAGAAAAATCCTCCGAAGAATTTTTGGCCCCCTAAATGAGGATGGGCGATTCTGTAGCTTACATAACGACGAAATTTATGAGCGATACTATGACCATCAGGTTGTGGATAAAATCTGGCTCAAAAAGTTACTGTGGGCGGGTCACTTAATCCGTATGGATGAGGATGATCCAGCCCAAAAAGTCAATAAGGGCAATATCTATGGTAGTAAGGGAAGACGAGGCAGAGCCTGCCTGGAGCTTTTGGCATAGGTCAGGACGCCAGACAGCCTTTAGTGATATCGAATTGGTGGACCTCGGCGCAAAACCTGGAGTTCCTTTTTAAGGCAGGCCTAGACCGGATACTGGTTGTTGCGCCGTTGATGATGATGATGACACGTAACACGGATCGAAATGTTCGACACACATTCCCGAGCCTCACTTGCACACACGTGTCAATGAAGCAGTTCGATAAAGCTTCAATATTTGTAGGCAGGCCTTCACGGTCACTTTAGCCATATTTTCAGGCTTTTAATATAACTCTCCCCGCTTGGTCGTTTCCGACCACTCCGGATGGTCTTTTACTCTTCGCCAATCATATGTCATTACAGAATTTCACCGTGGCACTTGCGATATCATACCTTGCTCTGATAATAGCTATTAGTTTGTCCGGCATTGACCACATGCGTAGAGCATTCCAAATATACATCTGATGCACGCTGTCGGAAGCTATCTCAAAGCCTATAAAAACTTCTTCTTGCTTCATAGTGATCCGTATGTAGTTGATACAGGTTAATGGAGACCAGAGATCGACCTAAGCACTATCGACCAATCTTTCAAGATATTCCTTCATGTGCTCCAAGATGATTTTAGCGGTCTCCAGTTGACGCAGTCAAGAGGATATCCTTCTTCGGAGATCGTCGAAATTCGAATTGTGCATTAGATAATAATTGCTTCCTCTTGAAATGCTCGTTCAAGGCTTTCTATACCAAAACCTAAACACCTCGTTGTTGTTAGACAACAAACTGATTGGGAGATAACTCTTAGGACTAGATCAATCCTTTCCTCAAGTCCGTTCTTGAACGATGCACCGACTGAAAGTCCTCTTCTATAAGCTCGAGTTTCAAAGCATCATCAATCACAACGTCATTACCTTGCACATCAGCAGTTTCACTATTCGTATCTATATCTGAGCTAAAAAGGTGTTGTATTTTGTTATTACCGACTTTGATTTTCCGACATCTAACCCCCACCGCCATGAAACAGGCACAATCATTTAGTGCTAATACTCATTTATTCAAAAATACCGAAACGTTATAACTAATTCTTCAGGGATGATTTTGGGCCAGTTGGTGAATAACATCCAAAACAAAAAATACGTTGGAACGTCGCATAGAAGACTAGCGCTCACGAGGAACTTTCCATTTGCATTCTGAAATTGGAATAAATAGGTGAATTCCTAAAAACTCTTCGACTCAAACAGATCCTACATAAGAATAGTATTATGGTCGCTATCGTAAGGAAGGGTCTGTGGTTTCTTAAAATTAAAGTTCAGGGGGGCGTTAGCAATACATAAATCAAGATAAGAATTTTCAATCGGCCTTAGAACCTTCACAATCATCATCAACGGCGCAACAACCGGTATCCGGTCCAGGCTTGCTTTAATAAAGGACTCCAGACATGCCCGTTTTGCGGCGAGATCCACCATTCGGTATCCCTAAAAGCTCTCTGGCGTCCTGACCTACGCCATCGCTCCAGGCAGGGTCTGCCTCGTCTTCTTTTCCTACCATAGATACTGCCCTTATACACTTTCCGGGTGGGATCATCCTCATTAGTGATCCGGTCATGGTATCGTTCATAGATTTTGTTGTTATGTAGGCTACGGAATCGTGCACCCTCATGTAGGTTGCCAAAAATTCTCCGGAGGATTCTTCCCTCGAACGCGGCCAAAAGTCCGTAATTTTTCTTGATAAGAATACTCTTATGGCCGGGTACAGTTTTACCCTGGCTATGCTATCATAGGCAGCTTTAAAGTCGATGGAGAGATGGTGCAACTGATATTCCAACAGTTTTTCCATTGCTTGCCGCAGGGGGGGCAGTATGTTTGTGGTCAAGTATGTTTGTGGTCATATTTATGATAACGTTCTTCAGGTGATTGTCAAGATCATTTGTTGATGCTTCGTCTTCAGGATGTGTATTGACTGCGGTTATTGCGTCATCCATTTCCCTCTTATAGGTGTTGCGGAGGTCTGTGTAAGGCTTAGAACCTAATCGCATAGTCTAGCAAATGCAAATACGCGACAATTGTGCCTTATGCCTTTGCAGAAATGCGAAAATGAAAATGGTATAATATATTCGTATATAACTCCGCCATGCTATTAAGATAGTATGCTGGTCCCACGCCCAGGTAGAGGAGGAGGGTTTGAGGCAACGTACTTTGTACTATCCTCAGTAGAACAAAAATAAAATGCTGAGATCAGGGAAAGAGATAAATAGAGTTTAGTTGGAGTTATTCTACTATGCTAAATCCTACCTGATTTCTCTTGGTGACAGGCCCCGCGACAGGTCGACCAAGAAAATGCATAAAATGTCGTTACAAACATGATGGTCGGATTGAATCACAAGCCTCGGAGAAATGCTAGGGCGTCCACCTCAGTCGACGCGGCAGGACGGGCCCCGGCTCTGTCGAGGAATGGGCAAGGGCTCTTGATGCATGGACGGCGTCAGGACGTAAGCAAGTTAGTTCAAAAACAATGAACAAAACAAATACGTGTCTGCACGCTAAATGTTGGTACCCTAACTGGAAAGACCGAGGAACTCGCAAGAGCCCTTCGGAAAAGGCGCATTGATATCCGCGCTCTGCAAGAAACCCGATGGTCTGGTCCCAAAAGCTGCGACATTGAACGCGAACGCGGTAAAAATGGCTACAAACTTCTTTATTTTGGTAACCCACACACTCAATATGGTGTTGACATTGATATCTCAGAGAGTTTCCGTGATTATTAAAAAAGTCGAACGATCGGCTGACGAAGCTCATCATTACATTAGCTGATCGCACTATTCACTTCTTCACCGCGTATGCACGACCGACAGGTCGACCTGATGCCGAGAAAGATGCCTTCTGGCAACTTCTCGATGAAAAAACTTGTCACGTGCCTGCTGACGATTATATAATCATTGCCGGCGACCTTAATGGTCATGTTGGTGAAAAGGTAAACGGTAACAGGTGCCATGGGCGAAAGGGGCTCGGAGCGTGCAATGAGGGTGGCGAGCGTCTAATCGATTTTGCGGACACCCATTACCTTGTACTTATGAATACATGGTTCATCAAACGATTGTCTCATCTTCCTACATTTTATAGTGGGAACAGTAAAACGCAAATCGACTATATTCTCATAAGACGCCAACATTTCACCACTGTCACTGATTGCAAAGTTGTTCTCTATGAGAACATCACACCTCAACATTGGTCGTTAATTGCCGTCCTGCGAATTAAGTCACCAATAAAACAGCGTGAGGAACGCACTGGCCTGCGACGTATTAAACGGTGGCGATTTGGTGACAAGAAAGAAGGAACCATCTCACTCATTCGATTGCCGACCATTACGAATGTGGAAGAATCATGAAACCAAATGAAAGACACGATCCACAAAGCGGTCTCTGCAACCATCGGGGTCACCAAACCGGGTAAGCGGTACATCAACCGAGATACTTGGCTTTAGAATGATGATGTTGAAATGAAGGTCCGTGAAAGGAAACGCCTCTACCACACATTTCTCGACGATAAAACGCCTGCTAATTGATAGATGGCGAGAATACTTCTAGCAGATTTCAACTGAAGAATTTGCTCATCCTCCACTTCCACAATCATTGCCGACATTTGGAGCAGTTCCACCAGTCAGCGCAACTGAAATCGAGGAGGCAGTAAAACAAATGAAATCGGGGAAAGGAGCAGGACCTGACGACATCGCATCTGAACTCTGGAAAGCGAAGAGCTGGGACCCAACACTGTGGCTCAGTGAATTCTTAAACCGGGTTATTCAGAAAGGAAGGACACCATCTGACTGGCAAGAAAGTACCACTGTTCCAATATGGAAAAAGAAAGGTGGTCCAGTTGAATGTTCAAATTATCGTCCGATTCGTTTACTTTCCTATATTATGAAGATTTTTGAACGCATTCTTGACAACCGTATTCGCGAAATCGCGGAATCGCGAAATAACCGTGAATCAAGCCGGATTTGTCAAAAACTGGGGAATTAATGACAGAATACACGCTGCGCGGTTACTCATATAGAAACAAGGTGAGAAGCATTGCTCCCTTTACATTGCATTTGTGGATCTAGAGAAAACGTTTGGCCGTGTACCACACGAACTCATCTGGTATGCTTTACGACAATACTTAGTCCCAGAAGAACTCGTTCGCTGGGTTCAATTGAACTACCACGATCCGAAAAGTAAAGTTCGAAGTATGGCGGATATATCAAAACTGCTTCGTGTCTCTGTTGGTGTTCATCAAGGAAGCGCCCTCTCACCACTCCTCTCCTCTGAACTACCACGATCCGAAAAGTAAAGTTCGAAGTATGGCGGATATATCAAAACTGCTTCGTGTCTCTGTTGGTGTTCATCAAGGAAGCGCCCTCTCACCACTCCTCTTTGTTCCTGTTATCCAACGCCCAGCGCCCTACACACTGCTTTATGCAGATGATGATTTCCAAGCATCACATAGCAAAAATGATCTCGAGCAACTTGTCCAAAAATGGAATGATCGCCTCATGAAACACGGCCTCAAATTGAATTTAAACAAAACTGAATTTTTGACGACCGATCCATATGAAGCAGGCACAATCAGTGGCAGTGATCTGCCCAGAACTGAGCGATTTAAATACTTCGGGTCAACGCTATCAGCCAATGGAGAACTGCGTTATGAAATTGCTTCAAGCATTAACGCAACCTGGATGAGGTGGCGTTCCACAACTAGTGTTCTTTGTGATCGACGTATGGACGAACGTCTCAAATCTAAAATTTACCGGAATGTCGTCCGTCCAGGCGCTCTCTATGGTTCTGAGTGTTGGCCGACTATAAAAGACAATGAAGGGCGTGATGCGGTAATGGAGACGAAAATGTTACATTGGACTAGTGGCGTGGCACGTTTTGATCACATCCGAAATGAGGATATCCGCGATCGTTATGGGGTTGCACCGATCGTGGAAAAGTTGCGAGAGGGGCGTCTTCAATGATATGGTCGCGCAATTCGTGCTAATGAAAATTCACTTGCCAAGATTAATCTGAACATCGGTGTCTTGATACGCTAGATGGGGATTTGAAAGCCTCGAGGTTGCACCCAGATCAGGCATTCGATAGAGTCAAATGGCAAAGCCGATCACGACGAGCCGACCCCGCTTGTGAACGGGACAAAGACTGAAGAAAAAGAAGAAGATTCGTATGGCAAATGAAAAATTGATCATTCTGCAATTTAAGCTCATCGAATCATTTTCAACTTTGCTCCATTCTTTGCGTAAGAAGTTCATGGTTTATGTGCCGCGTACTGCAAAGTATGCCTATTTCACTGAGGATTACTACAACAAAGCTAAACAGCTATTTAGTGAATACCACTCTAATTTTACCGCACAAATACATAAAGTTAAGTACAGCAGCGGACGAAAAACTAGCGAAATCTAGTGCGAAAACAGTCCGGGAAATGGCCATTGTGCGGGAACCTTGGCACAAGAATCGCCTTTATACTGGGTCATTTGCTTAGTTGCTAGCGCCCGTCCAGTCAGGGCAGTGAAGCGGTGCTTCGTGTCGCTCCTCTACAGTATCCCACGCATACAGTGAGTGGCATGCATTCGAAGGGGGATGTACATTATATTTTAAGTTTTAAATAATGTTTGACTCTCACTTCAAATCCAGATTTTAACGGAAGCGGACTATTATGAATGCAACAGTTTCTAGAACATTTTAGTTAGCGAAATGGTTCGTGAATATATTGCACAATTCAATGTTTAACTATGTACAAGTGGAAACGTCATGCACTGAAGAAAACACGAAACCTTACATTCCCGAAGGGCCTAGATTCCGATTTTCAGACATGTTTGTTTCTTAAATTGAAGGTTTTCTGTAAAATTTCATTAAAATCAAGTGTTCTACAGTAGTGGAGCCAGTATATGTAAGGTGAGCAGGGGAGAGCAAAGTGTCCGAGCCCTCAGGCTCTAGTAAACCATGGTACTCAATTCCCTTGTCTAACAGAATATTCCGAATTCATTATGTATCGTATGATCACCGTTGGTTAATGTGATGCTACCCGCAGCAGCTGGAATACAGGGTCTGATGCCTGATGAGTTTATAAGCGGCGCAATTTCATAGAAAATGTTCCGTGGTTCCTGGTTCGTCATTACAGGGAATGTCTATTCTGAACATATGTCCAGCTAGTGAATTACTGCCAGTCAGAATGCCTATAAAACTGCTGCTTTTCCAGGGGATCAACTTGACAATATGTTTGTTTGGCTCTGACAGGAAAAATTTGTTGTGTTTAGCAGCATTAAAGCTCTGCTTGTTCTTAGATCTTGACAATAGCTTTAGTCAATGTTACAAAAAACTCAAATTGCTGGTTCGAGCCCAGCTAAGGGAGAAGACGAAGCCTCTTTTGCTAAGACATCCGAGATTGCATTTTCCTCTGCACCACAATGATCAGAGTAGTTCCAAAATATTGAATGCAGCTGAACTATCAATACAGATTGCCACGCGCCTGCTTCTTAATCGATCTTCAATGACCCAAGGATCACACTCACTTTAATTTGAAACATCGCTGCTTATTATCCTAAAGAAGAGCACACTTCATGTTTTTATTCAAGATGTAGACTCCTGCTCCAGAACCCTCTTCTGTTTGAGTCAGCGGGGTAGAAGAAGGCCACGCATTCTTCTGGGACTTCCCAAGATAGGTTAGGATAACTTCATATGTTCTACCAAACGGATGCATGGGGATCAAAAAATCAGAAGGTATTATAAAAACTGGATTCCGTTCTGTCAATAACCCTTCCAATGCAACGTTTTGAATATATATATCCAAGAGTTACAAATTGAGTAATGCATTTAGGGTAGCACCAAATCGTGTGCTCATGGTTACCGATAATACCCAGACACATAGCTCTTTGCCGTGCGGCTAATTTACAGCGGAAAATGTTTTGACTTACCTTAATACTGTTAGCGTAGCAAAGGTCCACTTAATTAAGGTTTCATCGGCACCATTCTCTTTTCTAACATCACAAAGCTTACAGTCAAATGTTCCTCACCTTTCAGAGTCGCGTCCTCTAACTTTGAAGCGAAGGAATGGAGAGCAGACTCACAGGACTCTCCGCGTTGGTAGACGTGTTGGTTTTTATTAAGTGGAGACGACCTTCGAGCATTGCCGCGAATGTGATGCTCGATCATTCTCTCTAGACATTTCCCCTGATTCGTCTAAAGCCCAGATATGCAGACGACCTTCTGAGGTAGGCACGTAAATTAGATCAAGATATCCTCGAAAAATATTATTTAGAAGTTCCTCTAAGTACTATCCCCTTTACATGGCTTCATATATGCCATTCATGCCAGGTGCTTTGAAGTGTCCACCGATGGCTTGGAAAAAAGAAATTGTTCAATACATAATTGAATAGGATGCAATAATTATCATCATCATCAACGGCGCAACAACCGGCATTCGGTCAAGGCCTGCCTTAACAAGGAACTCCAGATATACCGGTCCTGCGCCAAGACCCATCTCAGGCAGGGTCTGCCTCGTCTTCATTTTCTACCATAAATATCGCCCTTATAGACTTTTCAGGTAGGATTAAGTGACCCGCCCACCGCAACCTATTGAACCGGATTTTATCCACAACCTGATGGTCATGGTATCGCTCATTGATTTCATCGTTATGTAGGGTATGGAATCGTCCAAAAATTTTTCGGAGGATTCTTCTCCCGAACGCGACCAAGAGTTCGCAATTTTTCTTGGTAAGGACTCGTCTCGGAGGAACACATAAGGACTAGCAAGATCATTGTCTTGTAGAGTAAGAGCTTTGACGCTATGGTGGAACGTTTCGAGCGGAACGGTTTTTGTAAGCTGAAACAGGCTCTGTTGACTGCCAACAACCGTGCGGGGATTTGATTGTCGTAGCTGTTATCGGTTGTGATTTTCGACGCTAGAAAGGAGGAATTATCATTGATCTCAAAGTTGTATTCTCCAGTCTTTATTCTTCTAGTTCGACCAGTGCGGTTTGATGTTGTTAGTTGGTTGGATTTTGGTGCTGACGTTGCCACCATATATTTCGTCTGACCTTCCTTGATGTGTAACCCCACGCCGGCTGCTCGAAAGATGAAGTTCAAGGGGTATGGTGCTATCGGACCTAGCAAGGTACCGGAGAATATCTTATATTATAGATGGTACTCAGCTACGTGTTACTTCTATAATTTCTGCCCTGTGTTACATCTCCTTTTTTATGTGATGATAGCTGTCACACATTGAGCAAAAGTTGATGTACCGCTTGGGACAATTGGTCGTCGTTATATTTAACCAATTCGGCTGTAATTCCATCGGCTACTGGCAGCTTATGATTTTTAAACCGATGAATTACACGGACTGTTTCTTCTATGCTTGGTGGTGTGTGTTTGTCCGTCGTCTTTAGTTGACGGGGCCTCCAACTGCCAATGTTCTGGTTGTTCAGCTGTTCATCAAAATACTCAACCTATCGTTTCTATGTGCCCATTCTGTCGGAAATCAGATTCCCCTATTTGTCTCGACAAGTTGAGTATCGAGTTGTATAAGGCTTCATCCTGCTGACTTGTTGGTAAAACTTTCGCGCCTGGTTCACAGATCTGCTGGCTCCCGCAGGCTTCGTTTTTCCATCCATAAAGTCGGTTCTCCGCTCGACGGTGTTCGTGATAAATCTCAGCGCGTACCCGCGTCCTTTGAGAATGCAGCATTACTCGGTTTGCATTGTTCCGTCCCATTTCTAGCTTACATTCATTGTCGAACCAACCGTTCCGACTTGTTTTGCGGTGTTCTTCCCCATGTAGTTCCTTTGGAGAGTAAAGCAGCCACATCGGTCTTGGGTGTATTTACGCCTAGAATATGCTAGTGTACTTACCCATTGGTTCCAAGTACATTTTGCTTGAACCAATCACCCCGGAAACCGCTCCTTCTGCTGTGGGAGATCCGTCAGTGTAGCAGGTAATCAGTTGTTGTTTTAAGACGTATGTCACAGCCACGCGTTTCCAATTTACAATGTTACTGTACCGTGTTTCAAACTTCTAATCAAAATGAAACTTCGTTGACATGTTATCCTTTAGTATCAGTAATTCGGGGTACCGCCCAGAAAGAATATCAATCTTCCTTCGATTTAAGCAGCTCCCGGCCTCACCGATGCTCCCGGTCACTTTGAATCCCCTCTTTGCTTGCATCTGTATGTGCAGATGGAAAGGGGTGAATCCCAGACGGACCTCAAAGGATGCCGTTGGGCATGTCCTCATGGCTCCACTAATACACACGCAAGCCAGTCTTTGGAGTTTGTGTAACTCCCCGGCTTGTGTGCCAGGGTTGTTAGAAGAGCTGTTGGTGCTGATTCATCATGTGTTTCCCTGTTTTTATGCTAAATCGTGGGTACCAACCCACATTTCACCCTGCGACCTACAATACGCTTTCAAAATGCGTTAGATCAATTTAAATATGCACATATACATATATATATGCATCGTCATGCGGTAATAGACAATGTTTGTTTGTTTAGGATAAACACCGTATTGATGTCGTTGATACGTATGTGTTTCATGGATTTCGGTAAAATATGAGTTCCTCAGGGGCATCAGTGACCTTTAACAGGCCGTTTACGGGGTGTGGCGTCACCCAGGGGCTGGAGTAAGTAGTTCTGACCCCCTAGCTGGCAGTATATCAGCGTCTCAGGTAGTAGCCTCCAGAATGCTTCTCGGTGAACAGCGAACCGCGAATGACCGGTACATGTTCGGACACACTGAGAATCTCCGGAGCCGTCGACAGCTCTCTGTCAACGTCGATAGGGTGATGTGAGATAAGCTCTGCCAAGGTGGTAGTTGTGACGTGTACTAGGAAGCAGCCCCTTCAGACGGTGGTCCGGTTGTGTGCATTGAATCGGTGTTAGTAGACCGCGTTACCCCAAACGAGCGCTGATTCGTACGTGAATTCCGGGATCAGCTAAGCGTAGATCAGGCCTCAGGTAACTGGGGTAAGAGCTGGGTCCACGAGAGTACACCCATTCCTGACTATTGCAGCCCACTCCCATACACACGATGTGCTTGTGAGTTTTTTATGGATAACATACATAAATCAATAAAAAAATCGAGGAAACAACAGGGAAGGAAGAAGAGCTGAGTGCGGTTGAGCGCTGCAGCGCTCAGCCAAAGAGGCAACGAAGGTTGACATATCCGATGTGACACCGGGACGCCCAAATAAAGAGAAAGCCTTATCAAGTGGCGCGACTGACCGTACGAAGATGGCAACTCCAATACCTTGTAGTGCCCCCTGTTCCTGAAAAAAGCCCAATCAGAATCGCTAGTTCTGGGCAGATGGATTCGGGTACAAACCGAGTACAAGTGCAGTGAACCATCCGAGCTAGAGCCGAAGAAGAAAGGCTCATCAGGAAATGGGCAGTTGTTGTGAAGCGTATGCAATCAGAAACGTTCCTCCAGAGGAACGTCAGCAAAGACGTCAACGACGGGCTGATAGAACTGGAGGAACTATTGGACCGCATCTCCTTCTATAGGCGAACGTGGAGTAGTACTGCAAAGCGAACTGAGGAAAAGACGGAAGGAGGACGACGTGCCTGAAGGAGACTTCATTAGACTTGTTTCTAGGGCCTAAAAAGAAGGCAAAGAAGGAAAAGACTCCTTCTATCCAGAGATAAGGAGCAGAAAAGACCGGCAAACGAAGAAGGACTAAGTCGCCGGCTCTGCTCATTAAGTCGGCAAGACATGCGCAAGTCCTTAGCGAAATCCGCTACAGGATGAAACCCTACGGAAAACGAGGAGTAGCGGAGACCTCGTCGAACTGGGCCGGAAGACGACTAGGAAGAGTACCTTCTGCGAGACGGTCAAGGGACTATTGAAGGAGAAGGCTCTTGTTTCCAGCCCAGGGCCCATGTGCTCTCTTGAAATGCGGGATCTTAACTGCCTCACAGATCGAAGTGAAGGAGGTGATAAAACGTGAATGTCCAGAGGTAACCAATGCCCGGATAGGTATCACTTCTGTAAATGCTAGAGGCCAAAAACTCGCAGTGGGGCAATATGCGAGGAAACTCTTTCGCAGCGAGAGAATCAAAATTGAATGGGTAGTATGCAAGGTACGAATGCGGATAGTCCCTACCAAGTGCTACTGGTGTCTGGACTACGGACACACGTTAGCAACTTGCAAGGGACCGGACAGGAGGACAGCATGCCGGAGATGCGACTAAGCAGGGGGCGAAGGGTGGAATTGGAAAAGGCTAGGGTGCGAAGCAACCGCTCACCACTTGCTAGCACAGTTCGCTGCGGAAGTAAATGCTGATCGAGTGCTAATTGGCGAGCAATACCGAAACTAGGACTGGCATCATGACATCTCGACTTATCGGGCACCGCTCCCATCTAAGTTTGGGGCAAAGTTCGTCTTCGAAGGCCATGGGAATGGGTTTGTTTGGATCCGGTGTTTAGGGATAACGAAACGATGCCGGACTTTCGGCGCCGGCTTGGTGCTCCGGGGGACACCGTTTCGGGCACGAAGGGGCGACGCCTGGTAAACGGTGATTTTAATTCTAGGGCCCTTAGATGGGGTCTGCTTCAGCTGGACCCCAGGAAATGGATTCTGGAAATGGCGGCGAGATCAGGGTTCGCAATTTTAAATACCTGATCCTGCCCAAAGCTTCGACTACCAGGCTGCAAAGGAAGTATTCCTGGCATCACTTTCGCGTTGGAATCTCTGGCACCATCGGTGGACGGGTGGAGATTTGGCTATAAGTTTGTCACCCAGAAAATCGGGGCTCGACGGAGGTCCTCTATACTAAGTACCGACGAGATGGACCGCTTTGTGCAAGCATTGTTCCCCAGATATCCTGTACGGGTTGATGTTAATAGCGCGGAAAGCGTCGAGGATTGCCCCTTTTTCATAACGAGGTAGCTCGAAGAAGCGGTTCTCGCTATGAAAAACAAAAAGGCGCCAGCTCGTGATGAATGCTGCTTGAGGCGTTCAACGCTTTCTTGAAGGAGGATATTCTTCCTTGTCGCTGGAAAGTGGCCAGACTCGCGTTGATCAGCAATGGTAAAGGAGACCCGGAGCTTCCGCCTGCATACCGACCGCTGTGTATCCTTGACACGGCCGGGAAAGTGCTCGAGAAACTCATCAGAAGTAGACTCGCTAAAACGATCCACGTGATTTATGCCCAAGGAAGTTCGGGTTTAGAACACTGAGATCCACAGTGGATGCTATTATGGAGGTCGTAGATGCGGTTCATCGAGCCGAGGCACGCAGCCACCGATCTTGACGGATGTCAGAAGTGCCTTCAATTCCGTAAGATGGACAGATATGCTAGCCACACCAGAAAACTCATTCTGCGTGCCAAGCTATCTCTTGCGGATATTTGAAAGACCGAAGATGGGGGGTTGCAGCTGGAATCGCGGCCTTGAGTCGGCTAATGGCGAATGTTAGAGGCCCTGCATCTACCAGAAGACGTCTGTCTCGCTCCTGCTCTATGGTGCAGAGGTGTGGACTGAGATGCATCGTAAGCGCTTTGCTCAAGCGCAAAGATGGGGAGTGGCGTCTACTTATCGCACTGTCTCCGAACCGGCGGTGATGGTGATCGCAGGAGTAATCCCCGTTGGCCTCCTTGCCAAGGAGCGCAAAGCTATCTACCGCCGTAAGGGCGAGAACTTAAGAGAGGTGGTTGCCGCTGAAGGACGTCAATGAACCCTTACCGAGTGACAACTCTCTTGGCTGAACCGAATGCACGATGATTGATTACTTCCTTACCCAACTTCTAAGCGGGCATGGAGGTTTTCAGTCTTACCTGCACAGGATTGGGAGGGCACGATCTCCAGATTGTGTGTTCTGCAATAGAGTGGCTGACGACGCTGAACACACCTTTTTCTCTTCCGGGACGTGCTACGATTTCCGTCAACAGCTTTATGCAGAGGCAGGGGAGCTCTCTCCAGACAACATTGTCAGAGAGATGCTGAAGGGCACTGGCAGCTGGAATCGTGTTGCCCATTATGTTCGGGCTTTTCTTATTGCGAAGAAGATTGAATTTGACCGGCGGAGAGACCAGATGGTAAGGGGTTCCCTGAACTAGCAACTACCTTCCTCCCCCGTTCCCGTTTGTGAACGAGATTCCCCGACTTGAAGGCTTCCGCAGCCGGGAGAGCGGGAGGGCTACCCCCAAGTAATATGTCAAAGGGTTCCAGGCTAATTCTCTGATGTATTTAGTTGGTAGGCCCACAGCGTACTGTTGCGGGAGTCTAACACTCTGTGCGTAAACGCATTCACTTACCCTACTCCCTGCTATGTACGAATGGAAAATCATGCATAGAGAGTTGCTTACAAAAGATGAACACAAAACCTTTATACCCGAAACGCCCAGCTTCCGGTATCCTGACTTGTATTTATTTTCTTTCGTCATGCGGTAGGCTCGCGCTTAATCCCCAGGTGTCAAGATCCATGCATCAGAAACGAATTTTTGTAAAATAACACCTGAGGGATCGAAATATACGAAGCACCCCCACCTCCATATACCTGAACCTGACTAGTACACTAACACGCGTCGGCGGAGCACTTCGATAGAGTTTCAATATTTGCAGGCGGACCTTCAGGGTCAATTTCCCCATCTTTTTAGGGTTTTGGGTTAACTCTCCCTTCTTGATCGTCCCTGGCCACTTAGGATGGTCGTTAGACGATTGACGACGATTTCGTCATTACAACTAACAAAATTACACCAGGTCGAAGCTATCGCTATTGTTTAAATTTACTGTAATCTGAGATTTCGAATGTCAGTATCGCGCTTAAGTGAATAGTCTGGCATTCTAAATTCATAAGAATTGTGAGTTGGATACAAATGGAATGAATATTCGCTCATAAGAAGTACATAAAACCTTTCATACCTTAAGTGTTCAGCTTCTGGTTTCCCGCCGAATTTTTTGGTTTTATTGTATTATTTAAGATATTCGACTGAAATCGAACTTAGGAACATTCGACCTTAATTTGTGGAACCTCCGTTCTCTACAAATAGCAGCCTACTGCGGGTAATATTTGTTCGTTTGGTTGGGGTGAGTGTATTACTCATGTCTTAAATATGTTCACATAACTTAGGATTTGGAAATATGTGAAGGAATATTTTGAACTTTTAGCTGTATAAGTGGAAAAACCTGCACCCACATATAAGGAAAGCACAAAACCTTTTATACTCGAAACGTCCAGCTTCTGGTTGTCTGACTGATTTGTGTTTATGTTGAACGTCTGACCCCCTAGTCAAGCTTCTTCTTCACTAAAATCCGTTCGCTTTCCACATTCATAAATTCTTCGGATCTCGAGCATAGGGGATTCAAAATGACTCCACACTTCAGACATAATAAAGCTTTGTAAGTACTTTCATTCAGCCTATCTTTGCACAATGCGATTATTGCCAGCTGAACGAAGACAATAAATGGGTTAATAACACATGGGACAAAATCTTTGTAACAATTATTGTGTAACAAGCAGGGAAGTCCCCTCTTAACAGAAACACCCAGTAAAGAAGCTAACATAATACTTTGCTTTTATTCCCCATCAAAATATGTTTGCACAAATACAGACACACAAGCTTTTCCACTAGTAAACTATTCGCCCCTGTTCGCTTGTTAGATATAAAATTAAAAAGGACTAAGTGCTTATGAGGCGAAAAACCAATTTCTTCTTTTTTTCCACTTTCAAGATTTTTCATCAAGAGTCGCTGAAGCACAAGGATGCTGACCATCACAACCACCATTTCTCACACAGCATCCTTTTCTCCGGTTCGCCAGGAAAACTTTGCCCATTGAAAAGTTTCGACACGAATCAAGTGACACTTCTAAGACAGAGAAATAATCGAAAAGCAGATTAAAGTTTGAACGGTTGAATTGAAATCGGTTCGTAATATATTTTACCGTTGGAACTTGCAAAGATTCGATTTGAGGGTTAGAAGGAATAATGACGTAGCTCGCTCTAAGATTGGATGAAAATGGGTGATCCAGACGATGGAGCAAGTATTGTGCGAGGAACCTTGCAGGAATGAGAATGTGAAATAGTGATTATTGTCTGTATGTGGAGAAGCAAGGAAGTCGTTAATCGATTGGTTATCCATTCAACAAATAGAAGTTAAATTGCATAATTTCAGAGTTCGTTTATCTTTAAAGGAAAGAATAGAAACTGCATTTGCAAAACACAGCGAAGTTCATCGAAAAAACTTCTAAATAACAACTTGTATCGACTGATCCCGTATCATAAAACAATTATCAGATTATGATAAAATGAATCTCCATCACATTCCGGGCTTATGTCGAAAAATTAGTCACCTAATATTCGAAGAACCTATGTATAATAGTAGTGAAGAAGACCCCAAGGACTCAATCCAACCATCGTCTTGCAGAGAGAGTAGCTAAGGTAATTCCGGAACTCAATAAGCAATAGCACGAAAGCCTCACTGGCAAAGACTAGGCTGGTCTTTGCACTGGATCGTACTGAAAAACCCAAATGGATCATTTTTGACCAATGCATGGAGCCCAGATCACCGCTCCATCTACCACCCATCGACATCAACGGCAATGACAGCAGGTGTCTAAGCAGCAAAATGGTATTAATGGTCTGAGTGCCAGGAAAATTGCCGAAATTTGGAGGAATCTTTGGGAAAAACTTTAAACGCTAATCTCCGTTAATATTTAGAATTTCGCAAAGAGGAGCTTAATTCGTGATCATTACTATAGGGGGAGGGTCTGAGCTTCAAAATGGTATCTAGGAGGTGGGGTGTGAGTGTGTGGCAACGCCTCAACTACAACCTAGCCGACAAACTCTCGACCATCCGCCTCCCGTCCAATCCGTCTCCTACCGAAATCGATTCAGCCGTGGAAAAGCTCACGGAATCCACACAAAAGGCTTGCAACGAAACCATCCCTCTCAGACCACTAAACTACCAGGGCCTAATCACCCTGCCACCACACATCCTAGACCTCATCAAACAAAAATCAACCCTACGACGCCAACTCCACAGGCACAGGTACGCTCCTCAATTTAACTTCCTCAAGTCACAAATCCACTCCCTCACACAACGCATCCAATCCCAGATCCAGACGCTATACGCTGATCACTACGCGGTAAAGCATGCGAACATCTCGCTTAATCAGCAAACATGCAATAAACTCCGGGGTACCTGCCCCCGACTAGCCAAACCCCGCTCAGCCAGCGTCCTCCCACACAACACCTCACCCAAAGCCCACGCCGACCTGATTGCTAACAGCTTTCTAGCCGCCCACCACACCACCCAACATTTGTCCGACCCACCCACAGAAACAGCGGTGCGCCAACACATACACAACATCACTACCACGCCAGCCATCCACACCGAATTCCCGATCCCACCATCCGAATCTACAACACCCTACTGCTTACCAATACAAGCCGTCACACCCCAAACAGTTGAATCCATTATCCTCTCCCGAAATAATAAAAAATCTACCGGACCCGACCACATCCCCATCATCATCCTCAAAAAATGCGCCAAAACCCTAAGCCCCTTTCTCGCCCAACTCTTCAATCAATGCCTCCTCTCTGCACACTTTCCCACCCCATGGAAACGAGCCCACATCGTCCCAATCCTAAAAAAGGACCTGCCTTCAGCTTCCCCGGGCAGCTACCGCCCCATCTCCCTCCTTAACGTGACATCGAAAATTTTTGAACACGTCATCCACGATATCATGCTCCAACACATCACCGACCACGCCATTATCCCCCCCTTCCAGTTTGCCAACAGGCGCGGCCACGGCACCTCACATGCCCTCCTAGTCCTCAAAACCGACATCCTATCCCAACTAAACAACAACATCCCCACCACAGCTTGCCTCCTCGATATCCAGAAAGCCTTCGACGCGGTCTGGCACGACGGCCTCACCTACAAACTCTCCCACACTTTCAAATTCCACCCACAATTATGCAAACTCATCCTTAACTACCTGTCTGATCGCCAATCCTTAGTCCGTATCCACGATACCCTGTCCGACCCTTACAGTCCTCCCGCAGGCATCCCCCAAGGCTCAGTTCTGTCAGCAACCCTCTTCTCCCTATACACCGCCGATATCCCACTCCAGCACCCTACCAACTCCCCCCAAGCAGTCAAAACCATCCAATACGCTGACGACTTGATCCTCTACACCTCTTCCCGGAGAATAAAATCCGCCCAAAACCGCATCAATACTTCAATCCAAACCCTCAACAAATTCCTCCAATCCTGGAAACTCCTACTCAACCCCTGCAAATGCGAAGCCATCGTCTTCCGCGGTAGAGCCACCTTTACCCGCAAGATGCTGGCCGACACCCGCAACCTCACTATCAAGATCGGACCTTCTACCATTCCCTCCGTCAAATCCACTAAATACCTGGGAATAACCCTCAATACCCGCCTATCACCCATACCCCAGGTAAATTCCATCATTTCAAAGACCCTAACAGGACTAAAAACCCTATGGCCCATCCTTAAGAAAGACTCCGCCATCCTCCCTAAAGTGAAACTCTACTGCTATAAGCAGCTAATCCGTCCCTTAATTACATATGGATTCGTCGCATGGTGTGACGTCTCCTCAGCTCAAATGGAGCGCCTTCGGGTACGCGAAAGGAGGTTCTTCCGCCTCTCCCTTTCCCAGTCCAATATCCACTCCAACCAAGCTGTCTACGACGAGGTAAAGTGCTCCCGCATAGACCAGATCCTCCTTACCTCACTAACCAAATTCCTCATCAAATGTCAAGCCCATGAAAACAACCTCATCCAGTTTTACTCCCACATACGAAACCATAACACTAACCCCACATACCGCCACCATCCCC
This sequence comes from Hermetia illucens, assembly GCF_905115235.1. Taxonomy (NCBI): domain Eukaryota; kingdom Metazoa; phylum Arthropoda; class Insecta; order Diptera; family Stratiomyidae; genus Hermetia; species Hermetia illucens. The sequence continues at coordinate 94,916,556 of NC_051853.1, read as the reverse complement.
TCCCTTCAGACCTCCTAACCCTTTCCTCCCAAAACAGCAGTTATCGCGGCGGGAAGATGATCATATTCAACCGCCCATACGATCGACATCGCCCTGGCCTCGTCTACTCCACCGCCCAATAACACCACCTTCCCCTATATGTATCCTTCCTCCATCCATTCATGCAACACAATTATCCAACGAACAAACAACAACATAAGAGGGGTTTTTCCTGACTTTCCCCTCTATAACATTAGCCATAGGATAAATTAATACCACCGTAAATTAAGTCTAGTATTAAGCAAAATGTTAATTTCTAGGTAAAGTTAAGCTGTTAGAGATAAGTCTAGTATTAATTTTAGTCATAAACTACCTGTAACAAAATCAAACAAAATAAATTGAATGTGTTAAGAAAAAAAGGTGGGGTGTGAGTGCTAGGAAAATTGCTGATTTTTGGAAGAATCTTGGGAAAAACTTTAAACGCTTATATCTCCGTTAATATTGAGAATTTCGCAGAAGTGAGCCTAAATTGTGATCACTACTACCGGGGGAGGTTCTGAGTTTCAAAATTGTATATAGGTTTTGGGGTCTGAGTGCCAGGAAAATTGCTGATTTTTGGAGGAATCTTGGGAAAATTTTCAAATCTCTGTTAATATTGAGAATTTCGCAAAAAGGAGCTTAATTCGTGATCACTACTATCGGGGAGGGTCTGAGCTTGAAAATGATATATAGGTTGGGGGGTCTAAGTGCCAAGAAAATTACTGATTTAGGAATCTTGGGAAAAACTTTAAACGCTTATATCTCCGGTAATATTGAGAATTTTGCAAAAAGGAGCTTAATTCGTGATCACTACTATCGGGGAGGGTCTGAGCTTCAAAATGATATATAGGTTGGGGGGTCTCAGTGCCAGGAAAATTGCTGATTTCTGAATGAGTCTTGGGAAAAACTTTAAACGCTTACATCTCCGGTAATATTGAAAATTTTGCAAAAAGGAACTTAATTCGTGATCACTACTATCGGGGAGGGTCGGAGCTTCAAACCTTCATATAGGTTGGGGGGTCAGTCATGGAAGGGTGGCATACCACCGTATCAGTGCGTACATGTGAGGGCACTACTTCCTCAGAGCCCCTCCCCTCCCTTCGTATACGGAGGGGCATCTTCCAGACGGATTCGTTGAGTCCCATTTGGTTTTGTATGACACTGAACCCCCTTTCATGGCTACTGAATGATGATAGAGGGCACGGTTTTGCAATAAAGTATGGCCTACCTGCTAAATGCGAACTGACATACTTGATGTATGCTGATACTGACGATAATCTTAGAATTCTGTTGCAAATAATAGACATGTTCAACCATGATATTCGGATGGAGTTTGGATTAGACAAGTGGCGAATCAATGAGTATTGGCTACCTCCAGACCATATTCTTCTCTTATAATCGCGGTTGCAAATCTGGAAAAAATTCGACACAAAGAGACTCAACTCGTCCGATACTTTATTAAGTATTTGAAAAACAATATAATACCCGACCATCAATTCGGATTCCACAAGAGGACAAGTTCACCGTATCGTTTCGACAGTTAGAAAAACTTTGAACCAAAAAACAGCAGAGTGTATCACAAGGGGCTATTGAACAAGACCAGAAAAATTCCACCGGTAAATATGTATGCTATATTCATGTCCTATATAAAAGATCGGTCGCACCGATTAAAGGGGTCATTCCGTGTGACGGCTTTTAGAAGTTTTTTGTGAAGAACTGGATAAAGATACCAATACAAATTTTTCATCATAGATTTATTAATATCTTGAGCATCAATAGTAATTTTTCTAGCCAGATAGAATAGTTCATTATTGAAATGCAGAGCACTTTATACACCCATCTCCAAAAAAAGGTGTTTTTCTGCTGCCACACTAGATGGCGCTACGATCATTTTAAAGAAAAAAAGTAAACCCCATTTTAACCTATAGACTTAACTACAGTCCGCAAACTAGGATTATTAAAAAAGATGAAAAGCCAAATTTTTGTGCCGTGTTAAACTTTTTTTTGAGAATTTTGGTGTTTTTTCTGGGCTTTTTCAACGAATAAAAAAAAACTACTGAATGAATCGCAATTATCCTAGTTTGCGGACCGTAGAAATATGTTCTGAATAAGTCCTGAAAATTTCAAAAAATTTCGTTTGATAGATATTGGGCTATGGTGGCAGCCGATTTTCAACATGCAGTTTCGATAAAAACGCATTTCAAAAGTAAAATGCAATTTTTAGCCATAAAACCTTACCTGACCATTAATCTGCTATATCTAATCCATAAACCTTAGGTTTCCTGAAAAAAAACACATGGATAGCCTTGGTTTCAATTCTTATTCTTTTAGCGAAGTCATTCGAACGTCGTTAGGACCGATAAATACGAATTTTATTACGGCGATCGACATAAATCTGGCATGTGACTTATCACATGTTTAACACTATAATTTCCGAACGTATCCGAATATCAAAAAATTACTTTGCCCATATATTCTAGACTATATCTAGATACAATTGATGCAAAAAAAAAGTCGATTCCGCGTATCCGACACACGGGATGACCCCCTTAAGACAAAAAAGGTATGAAGCAAAGATCATCACATTAAAGCAGGTGTCCCCCAGGAAAACGTACTAGTGCCATTATTCTATCTGATATATGTTTCCGATCTCCCAGTTGACAATAATCTGACTATATCTACGATAGTGGACGGAACGGCGATCTCTCCAAACATCCCGGTATTGCTCCAAGTTCCACCAATTCGATATCTCTAAAAGCTGTCTGGCGTCCTGGACCACGCCATTGCTCCATTTCAGGCAGGGTCTGCCCCGTCTTCTTTTTCTACCAGAGACATTGCCCTTATATGGTAGACGTTTCGCGTTGGATCATTCTCATCGATTCGAATTAAGTGACCGGCCCACCGCAACCTATTGAGCTGGATTTTATCCACAACCAGACGGTCATGGTATCACTCATATGTAGATTTCGTCGTTATGCATGTTGTACCAAATCGGCCACCCTCATGTAGGAGGTTAAACATTTTTCAAAGGATTCTTCTCTCGAATGCGGTCAAAGGCGCAATTTTTCTTGTTAACAACCCAAGTCTCCGAGGAATACATGAGGACTGGCACGAACATTGTCTTGTATAGTAACAGCTTTGACCCCATGGTGAGACGTTTCCGGCGAAACAGTTTTTGTAAGGTGAAATTGCCTGCCAACAACCGTGCGCGGATTTCATCGTCGTAGCTACTATCGGTTGTGATTTCGACCCCAGATAGGAGGTCGTCGCATGATGTCAATATCGTCAGCATAGGCCAGTAGTTAGGTGGACTTAAAGAGTATTGTGCCTCTCGCATTTACATCAGCATCACGGATCACTTTTTCCAGGATAAGGTTAAAGAGGACGCATGAGAGGGCTTCTCCTTGGTTCAGACTGTGGTTGATTTTGAACGGTCTCGACAGTGATCCTGCTGCTTTTATCTGGCCTCGAATGTTGATTAGGGTCAGCCTAGTAAGTCTTATCAATTTTATCGGTATACCGAATTCTCTCATGGCCGTGTACAGTTTCACCCTGGCTCTGCTAACATTTTCGTCGTCTTTAGTTGGCTGGACGTCCAACTATCCGATATTTTAGTTGTTGAGCAAATAATCAACCCATCGTTCCTTCCTTCTTCTGTCTGTGAAGACTCTTCTCCACTCGAAGGAGTTCGTGATCGGCAGAGGCCCGTGCTCGTGTTTTTGAGGGTGCAGCGTTGCCCGGTACGCAGCATACTTCCATTCCGTTGCTAGCTTACATTCATCGTCGAACCAACCGTTCCGACCTTTTTGCGAATGGGGCCAAATATGTTTGTGGCTGTATCAATGATAACGTTCTTCAAGTGGTTGCGAGGATCATTCGTTGAGGCTTTGTCTCCAGGACTTCTGTTGACTGCGGTTATTGTGGCATCCATTTCGCCCTGTTACTGAGAGCTGTGTTGTGGATGGCTTCAGTATTCACTCTAACCTGATTATCAGAGGGGATTCTAGGTAGCGTTGCTATTCGAGCTCGGAGCACAATGCCTACGAGATAGTGATGTGAGTCTGCGTTGGCCCCCTATATGTTCTGATATTCATCAAGGCTGAAAGGTAGCGGCGTTCGATCAACATGTGGTCAATTTGGTTGAAAGTGATCCCATCTGGAGAGACCCCCGTTTGTTTGTGGACAGCTTTCCGCGCAATCCAGATACTTCCAACAACCATTTTGTGTGACACTGCTAATTGAATAATCCGTAGTCCGTTACCCTTATGTAAGTTATGGGAGCCAACGTATCGCCTGAAAACGGCCTCCGTCCTTACTTGGCTGCTAAAACCCATAAAGTATGATTTCGATATCATACCTGGGACCTGCTTCGAGAGTTCCTTCTACTGTGCAGGAAACGCACGTTCCATCGGAAAATACGCAAAGCGTTATCCTGTTTTCATTGCCGGGTTCGTCATTGTAAAATTCATCCTGTCCGAAGTTCCCTTCGTCGCTTCGTAACTTTGAATTTCCGTGTAGAGTTGTATCCAACTACCCACAAACTACCCAAACCCACAACTTGGAAGACCAATTGATACAATTTTTCCCATTTTTAGGCGCGGGAGACTCGACTTCATCTCTCAACGGCCACCACGTGGAGATGGAGGTAGGGTTTGGTAGCAGAGTGGTTGGTGTTGGTTCAGCAAGTTTCATACTCCATCGCGGGTATCAATCCACGTTTCGTATACTACACGTTAACCACCGGCGATCCTTAGCTCTCATAAAAGCCCTGAGGATGCCTCCAAATCCCTGAAATTTTACTTGAAAAAGCTGTCGAATCCGTTTAAGTATCGTAAGATTTCCGTTAGTGGATGTGATGCTACCTGCTGCAGTTATGACACACCAGCACCAAAAATCTGATATCTAGTGCCTTCATAGGCGGGGCACCCACATAGAAAATGTTCCGTGAATTCCGTTTCCCCATTACAGGATGGACACGTATCACCTTAGAGAATTCCTATTCTGAACACAACAGCTAGTGAATTATGACCAAACAGAATGCCCACAATACTTCTGCAAGTCTTCCTGCTCTTTGACAGGATAAATGCTCTTTCAGTATGTGTGTTTGTTTCTGACAGAAAAAGTTTAGTGTGTTTAGCAGCATTAAGGCTCAGCCACCTATTATTATAGGAAGATTGTTCTTAATTTTTGATAGCAGCATTAGCCAATGCTACTGACACCCCGATTGCTGCTTCTGCTCTGCCCATGGGGGAAATTGAACCCTCTTTTGCTAAAGCACCACCGAGTACCTAGATTAGTTTCACCGTATTCAATTTAGAAATTGAGTTCAATCGATTTCTACATTCGTGAACGATTTTTAAAGTGATCGAAGGACTAGTCAACGCCTCCAATGCAACTTGACAATCGCTATACCGATGCGCCTGCTCTTCAACCGCTCGTCAATCATCCTGGTTGCCGCCCTTAGAATTGCACACACTTCAGCCTGAAAGGCCGTTGTATATTTTCCCAAAGGAAAAACCCCCTTCTCGTTTTTATTCGAGAGGTAGACTCTTGCTCCAGAATCCTCTACTGTGTTTGAGCTATCGGTGTAGAAAATGTCAGTATATCCTGACACGCATTCTTCTGATTCGCCCCAGTTTTCCCTTCGTTTCAAAATAACTGTCTTCTACTAAACAGATGTATAGGAATCCGAGAATCAGATGACATTGCAAAAACTGGATTCATTTCTCCCAGTAACTTTTCCAATGCTCCATGTCCATTGTTTTTAAAGATCTAATCTCGACCAACAGCTACCACAGCACCGTCATCTGCATAAGTTTGAGTTTCTATTCGCGGATTTTGCAGTTCGCATAGTAGTGAATCAATCAACATACTCTATAGAAGTGGCGATAGCACCCCTCCTTTTGTCGCTTCCGTTGTTAGATAGCGATCAACACCGACCTCAGTACACAACAATCTTTGCGTTAGCATAGTGGAGTGTGATTATTAGGGCAATTATTTCATTTCTTTTTGGCCCCATGAACGCAGAGGCGCACCCTACGTTCACAGTCATCAGCCCAGCTGAAGTGATCAAATCAAATAGCTTCTCTCCTCTACGATTGCATTTGCTACTGCCCCAACAAAATGTTGATCGTTCGAATCACAATGTGTTAACACTTCAAGGCCACTTGACGCAAGTGAAACTGAAAGTAAAAAGTATTATATCTATCAACCCAAATCACTAGATAACATTTTATCGTATTCCTTTCTCAATACTTACAATCTAAGTCGAAAAGCTCTTAGCCTCAATTTACTTGGCAATTTAAGTATCCTGACAATTTGTTAAATAAAAATAGAAGCTAGGACTTTTTCGCTTTAGATCGTAAGCACCGAGAAAGGAGCAACTAACTCCTGAAATATCGACTTATAGAGTGTATTATAAAAGTAAGGCGAATCAACCAGGAGAAATATAATAGATTTATTCATTCGATCGGTACAGACGGTTAGAATTCGTCAAAATAGTCTCCTCCCGTATCGGAAGTTCCTATTGCTTAAGTCTGCACTCTCCAATTCCCAGAGTTATATTTCCTTACTTAGTGGAATTACCTGATCAAATTCCTTACCTTAAAGAACAAATCCAAATAAATTCTCCAAGCGCTCATTTCGGCGGATTGAATAACGTCTAAAGCATTAAATTTACTTCAATTGGAAAATTTGTCATTTCATTTATTAAGGAATTAGCTGTTTTTCTGCACACCTGTGCACTGCGAGGTAACTTTAGATTTTACGTATTGAATTGTAGTTAGTCGCATTGCAACAGGCAAGAAATAAAGCTTGATTCAAAACCATTGTGGTTTGATTTAAGACACCATAACTTCGATACACCCGCGGAGGCGATTCTGCCACGCCTGGAAAGCGCCCTGAAACCCCTCGACTTGAATGTTCTCCATCGAGTCCCTTCAGCTCTTTTTTAGCCGGGGGAACAAAAAAAGTCGCACGGAGCCAAGTCAGGGCTGTAAAGAGGCTAAGACACGGAGGTCTTGTTCTGGGTCAGGAAGTTGGCAACGACGAGCTGTGTGGCTGGGTGCATTGTCATGGTGGTGTTCAAAGCTCCCGCATTTGCGAGTTCTCCGTCACTTATCCGTGCACCGCGAATGTCAACAAGTTTAGGGTGTCAGTGATTACCTGGATACTTAACCGACGATCTAAACTCAAAACTTCGCGGACACGCTGGACATTATCATCAGTTCGAGCTGTTATTGGGGGTCTAGAACGAGGCTCGTCAGTGGCCTTCTCCCGGCCATTCTTGAAAACTTGGTTCCACCTCCCGCATTGGGATCTCGAAATGCATCCCTCCTTAAAGGCGTTTTGGAACATTTGATAAGTTTCCGTATCATTCTTCCCAAGCCGCCAACAAAACTTGATCGCGTACCGCTGTTCCAATGAGCGCTCCATTACGCAGTGACACAATCGAAAAACAGACTTCGCGCAAAGACACGTCCTAACACTCTTACTCATTATCATCATCAACGGCACAACAACCGGTATCCGGTCTAGGCCTGCTTTCATAAGGAACTCCAGACACCCCGATTTTGCGCCGAGGACCATCAATTCGATATCCCTAAAAGCTGTCTGGCACATGCTGACCTACGCCATCGCTCCAACTCTAGCAGGGTCTGCCTTGTCTTCTTTTTCTACCATAGATATTGCCCTTATAAACTTTCCAGGCTGAATCATCCTCATCCATAGCTGTTATCGGTTGTGATTTTCGATCACAGATAGGAGACATTTTCAACGGTCTTAAAGATGTAGTCTCCTATCTTCATTGTTTTCGATTCAATGCTGTTCGTTCTTTTGGTTTTATTTTTGACCCTGACGTGCAGCCCAAGATCTCGCGCCGCCTGCTCGATCGGATGAAGGTGGACTGTACATCTTGGGTTGTTCTTCCCATGATGTCAATAACGTCAGCGTAGCCCAGTAGTTGGGTGGACTTGAAGAGGATGGTGCCTCTTTCATTCACATCGGCATCGCGAATCACTTTCTCCAGGGCCAGGTTAAACAGCACCCATGATAGGGCATCCCCTTGTCTTAGACCGTTGTTAATGTTGAATGGTCTCAAGAGTGCTCCTACTGCTTTTATCTGGCCTCGCACGGGTCAGCCTAGTCAGTCTTATCGATTTCGTTTGAATACCGAATTCTCTCATGGCCGTGTACAGTTTTACCCTGACTATGCTGTTATAGGCTTATAGTGGATTAAAATACAGAGAAATATGATCTGTTGATGATTTTCCTCGACTCAAGCCTCTTTGGTATGGGCCAATGATGTTCTGATCGTATGGGGCTATCCGACCTAGCAAGATAGAGGCGAATAATAGATGGTACTGAGCAAAGTGATACCTCTATAATTGCTGCACTGCGTCATATCCACCCTTTTATGTATGAGACAGATAATGCCCCGTTACTAGTCGTCAGGCATTGATTCACTGTCCCATACTTTGAGCATCAGTTGATGATCCCCTTGGTGTAATTGGTCGCCTCCATATTTAACCGATTTGGCTGTAATTCCATCGGCTCCTGGCGACTTATGATTTTTAAGCCGATGAATTACACGAACTGTTTCTTCTATACTTGGTGGTGACGGTATTTGTCCGTCGTCTTCAGTTTGTGGGACCTCCAACTCGCCGATATTTTGGTTATTGAGCAGTTCATCAAAATACTCAACCCATCACTCCAATAGACCCATTTCCCTGTTTGAAGCCTTGTACATTTCAATGCTCATCCTGCTAGTTTGTTGGTAAAACCTACGCGCCTGGTGCAGTTGCTCCCTGTACTTTTCGAGTTCACAGACCTGTTGGTTCTCCCAGGCTTCCTTCTTCCATCTGTGAAGTCGACTCTCCGCTCGACTGGGTTTATAACATTACTCGGTATGCGGCATTCTTCTTTTCCGTTGCTAGCTTACATTCATCGTCAAACCACCGGTTCCGATTTTGTTGCGGCTGGGGCCAAGTATATTTGTGGCCGTATCAATGACAGCCATCTTGAGGTGATTGTGAAGATCATTTGTTGATGCTTCATCTCCAGGATCCCTGTTGACAGCGATTATCACGGCATCCATTTCGCCCTTACAGGTGTTACGGAGGGTTGTATTGTGGATAGCTTCTGTATTAATTCTCGCCTAATGTCAGAGGAGATTGTAGGTGGTGTGGTAATTCGAGCTCGGAGCACTATGCCAAGGATAGTGGTCCGAGTGTATATTGGTCTCCTTTTTTGTTCTGGCATTCATCAAGGTGGAGGGGTGGCGGCGATCAATCAGCACATGGTGAATTTGGTTGAAAGTGGTCCCGTCTGGAGAGGCCCACGTATGCTTGTGAGCCGCTTTCCGCGCAAACCAGGTACTTCCAACAACCATTTCGTGCGATACTGCTAACTGAATAATCCGCAGTCCGTTATCATTGGCATCCCTATGTAACCTGCGGGAGCAGACGTATCTCCTGAATACGGGCTCCATCCCTACTTCACTATTGAAATCTTCAAGTATGATTTTGATATGACACTGGGGATAGGCTTCGAGGGTCCGCTCAACTGCCTCATAGTCATAGTCATAATCTTCTCCGACTCTGCAGTCTCCTCTGTAGAGGCGTGAACGTTTATGAGGCCTGTATTTCTAAACTTGCCTCGCAAACCCCGAAAGCGTAGCCTTTCGCTGTATTTTCAGAACCGATAATTCAGTCTGTACAGGGAGCGCGCGTTCCATGAGAAATGCGCAAATTGTTAATCCGTTTTTGTTGCCACGTTCGTCGTTTTGAAATCCATCCTGTCCGAGACTCCTTCCGTAGCTTCGTAACATCGGTTTTCCGTGTAGGGTTGTCAGACCAGTTAGTACATTTTGTCCCGTTTTAGGTACGGGAGACTCGCCTTCATCGTTCTCCATCTGCAGTTTTTCATGAAGAAGATACTCCCAGCGATCACCATGTGGAGGTGGAGATAGAGTTTGGTAGTAGAGCTGTTGGTGTTGCTTCAGCATGCGTTTCCCAGGTTTTATGCTCCATCATGGGTACCAATCCAAGTTTCGCCCTGGAACCTATACTACCCTTTGACCGCCACTCTTACTGCTCAGAGCAGACTGAGACAAGGCCCATTTGAAAGAGCTGAAACCCCTCCACAATCTTTGGCTGGTCTAATCGCACTACAATATATAGTTGCGTCATAATAAAACAATACACATTACCTTCATAATGCACCCTGTATGCGATTAAAGATACTAGGGATGTCCGTAATTAAAACCAAACCAAAAACCTTTTTATTCAGAACTTCCCTGTTTTCGCACGCTTCCTTTTTTCATTTATCTGTTCCCCTTCTGGCGAGCTCAGGACAACGCAGCTAAAACCTCCCCTAGCGATCTGCTTTTTCCTCGGCTCCTTTTCGACGGCCTTCTAGGAGTTTCGCTAATGTATAAAAAAGTTCTGGAGTTCCTTCCCATCCATTATATCATCCTTAGCATCCATAGAAATGATACGCTCACTGTCGTCCAGACATGATATCAGCCTTTTCCGTAAGACTGCCCATCCCTTCTTGAGTAGACTTTCTTCCTCTGCCCTTGTTTGTCGATTAAGATAAACTGGGTTTCCACCTGGTTGGCGATTGTGTCAATCTCTTTCCCCGACAAGGGAGTGCGACACAACTCGGAGGTTGCCATATTTTCTCTCTCATAGAACTTTTTTCAACCCTCGAGCTCGATGTCGTCTCTCCTTTTTGATCGCGAGATCGGTGCAACCCACGATCGGTGCAACCCCATAACGATCGCGGATATCCTCATTTCGGATGTGATCCAAACGTGTCACGCCACTAGCCCAACGTGGCATCTTCGTCTTCATTACCGCAAGACGCCGCTCACTATCTTTTATAGTCGGCCAACACTCAGAACCATAGAGAACGACTGGACGGACGACATTCCGGTAAATTTTAGATTTGAGACGACCGTTGATACGTCGATCACAAAGAACACCAGTTGTGGACCGCCACTTCATCCAGGTTGCGTTAATGCGTGAAGCAATTTCATAACGCAGTTCTCCATTTGCTGATAGCGTTGACCCGAGGTATTTAAATCGCTCAATTCTGGGCAGATCACCGCCGCTGACAGTGATTGTGCCTGTATCATGGGGATCGGTCGTCAAAAATTCAGTTTTGTTTAGATTCAATCTGAGACCGTGTTTCATGAGGCGATCATTCCATTTTTGGACAAGTTGCTCGAGATAATTTTTGCTATCAGATGCTAGGAAAATATCATCTGCATAAAGCAGTGTGTAGGGCGCTGGACGTTGGATATCCCGTGTGACGGTGTCCATAACAAGGACAAAGAGGAGTGGTGAGAGGGCACTTCCTTGATGAACTCCAACAGAGACACGAAGCGGTTTTGATACACCCGCCATACTTCGAACTTTACTTTTCGGATCGTGGTAGAGCAATTGAACCCAGCGCACGAGTTCTTCTGGCACGGAATGTTGTCGTAAAGCATACCAGATGAGTTCGTGTGGTACACGATCAAACGTTTTCTCTAGATCCAGAAAGGCAATGTAAAGAGGGCGATGCTTCTCACGGTGTTTCTCCATGAGTAACCGCGCAGCGTGTATTGCGTCCGTAGTTCCACAGTTCTTGACAAATCCGGCTTGATTTACGGTTATTTCAACGATTTCGCGAATACGGTTGTCGAGAATGCGTTCAAAAATATTATTGGATGGGAAAATAACCGGATCGGACGATAATTTGAACATTCTGCTGGACTACCTTTCCTTTTCCATATTGGAACAGTGGTACTTTCTTGCCAGTCAGATGGTGTTCTTCCTTCCTGAGTAACCCGACTAAAAAATTCACTGAGCCACAGTGTTGGGTCCCAGCTCTTCGCTTTCCAGGGCTCAGATGCGATATCGTCAGGTCCTCTTGCTTTCCCCGATTTCATTTGTTTTATTGCCTCCTCGACTTCAGTTGTGCTGACTGGTGGAACTGCTCCAAATGTCGACAATGATTGTGGAAATGAAGGATGAGCAAATTCTTCAGTTGAAATCTGCTCGAAGTATCCTCGCCATCTATTCGTTGCGGATCGACGGTTGGCAAGCAAAGTACCGTTCTTGTCATTAACGCAACAGAAGTGTTCGACATCCTGTGTGCGTTCATTACGGCTTTTAGCACGTCGATACAGATCTCTCTCGCCATCCCGAGTGTCCAGTTTATCGTAAAGATTTTTGAAATGGTTCGTTCGGGTGACAGCGAACGCTTTCTTTGCTTCCCGGTTGGCATTCTTATAAATTTGCCAATTAGCAGGCGTTTTATCGTCGAGAAATTTGTGGTAGAGGTGTTTCTGTTCACCGACCTTCATTTCAACATCATCATTCCAAAGCCAAGTATCTCGGTTGATGTTTCGCTTACCCGGCTTGGTGACCCCGAGGGTTGCAGAGGCCGCTTTGTGGATCGTGTCTTTCATTTAGTTCCATGATTCTTCCACATTCAAAGCTCTTACTGTACAAGACTATGATCTTGCCAGTCCTCATGTATTCCTCGGAAACTTGGGTTCTTAGCAAGAAAAATTGAGAACTCTTGGCCGCGTTCGAGAGAAGAATCCTCCGAAGAATTTTTGGCCCCCTACATGAGGATGGACGATTCCGTAGCCTACACAATGACGAAATCTATGAGCGATACCATGACCGTCCGGTTGTGGATAAAATCCGGCTCAATAGGTTACGGTGGGCGGGTCACTTAATCCGTATGGATGAAGATGATCCCAGCCGGAAAGTCTATAAGGGCAATATCTATGGTAGGAAAAGAAGACGAGGCAGACCCTGCCTAAGATGGAGCGATGGCGTGGGCCAGGACGCCAGACAGCTTTTAGGGATATCGAATTGGTGGACCTCGGCGCAAAACCGGGATGTCTGGAGTTCCTTATTAGGGCAGGCCTAGACCGGATACCGGTTGTTGCGCCGTTGATGATGATGATGATTCTTCCACATTCGTAATGGTTGGCAATCGTATGAGTGAGACCGTTTTTTCTTTCTTCTCACCAAATCGTCACAATTTAATGCGTCGCGGGCCAGTGCATTTCTCACGTTGTTTTATCGGTGGCTTAATTGGCAGGACGGCAATCAACGACCGATGTTGAGGTGCGATGGTCTCATAGGGAACGACTTTGCTGTCAGTGACAGTGGTAAAATGTTGGCGTCTTATGAGAATATAGTCGATTTGCATTTTACTGTCCCCGCTATAAAATGTAGGTCTGCCTTTTCACCCACATGACCATTAAAGTCGCCGGCAATGATTATATAATCGTCAGCAGGCACGTGACAAGTCTTTACATCGAGAAGTTGCCAGAAGGCATCTTTTTCGGCATCAGGTCGACCTGTCGGTCGTGCATACGCGGTGAAGAAGTGAATAGTGCGATCAGCTAATATAATGGTGAGCTTCATCAGCCGATCATCAAATCGTTCGACTTCTTTAATGGCATCACGGAAACCCCCTGAGATGGCAATACCAACACCATATTGAGTGTATGGGTTACCACAATAGAGAAGTTTGTGGCCATTTTTACCGCGTTCGCATTGACTGTCGCAACTTTTGGCACAGACCATCGGGTTTCTTGCAGACCGCAGATATCGCCTTTTTCGAAGGGCTCTTGCGAGTTCCTCGGTCCTTCCAGTTAGGGTACCAACTTTTAGCGGGTAGACACGTATTTGCTTTGTTCGTTTTGTTCGGAAATGGTCAAAAACCCGACAGAATTCGCTTGGCCTTAGTGGCAAATAAAGAAATATAAAAGTAATAATAGTAATAAATGTTTTATCGCTTCAAAAGATACTTTTAACTTAAATTATTGTGCTTAAAACTATCATAATTATATATTTTATACTATATATTTTTTTTTTATTTTTTTACAATAACATCCATAGTTAGAAAAGGTAATAACAACAGTTGTAATATTTACAGAGAAACAAAGAATAATAACGTATGTATAATATGTATAAGTTACAACTGGAGGCAAAATCAGCACCCGTTCAATATGTACATATTTGCAAAGCCCCACCAAAAAACAAATGGCAGAACTGAGTACGGCCACCGCTAACCGGCATCCCGCAGCCACCAGTACCAGGATTTCTCTTTTTCATCCCGCTTGATATCAATTGCTCTCGCTCTGGAGTATCTCCAGTCGAATCCCGCAGCCCCCACTGTCAAATTCGAGGGTATTCTATCCTTTTGTCCGTGGCCCGTTTATGTATATGATACATAACCGGATCACTAGCAGAATCAAGAATTAGACCATTCCTGTCAAGATACACGAACGCTTCGGGAGGAATGAAGCCTGTCGTGAGAGTTTTCTCGAAATACCTATCATTTGGGTAGAACGGCTGCGAAACCCAAGGGTTCTCACCATGCGAAGCAGATCGCACTATATGATTCCGAATCAATCTGACGATAACTGTGTCGATTCTTGGCACAGCAGCAGCTGCATACATCACTTCATTAGTTACATAGTGCTCATAGTTTGACGAAGCAGTCCTATTAAGCCCCCGTATTCGGACTAATTTGCTTACGTCCTGACGCCGTCCATGCGTCAAGCACCCTTGCCCATTTCTCGACAGGACCGGGGCCGTCCTGTCGCGTCGACTGAGGTGGACGTCCTAGCATTTCTCCGAGGCTTGTGACTCAATCCAATCATCATGTTGGTAACGACATTGTATGCATTTTCTTGGTCGACCTGTCGCGGGGCCTGTCACCAACAGAGATCAGGTAGGATTTAGCATAGTAGAATAACTCCAACTAAACTCTATTTATCTCTTTCCCTGATCTCAGCATTTTATTTTTGTTTTACTGAGGATAGTACAAAGTACGTTGCCTCAAACCCTCCTCCTTCACCTGGGCTTGGGACCAGCATACTATGTTAATAGCATGGCTGAGTTAACGTAGTTGCAACCCTATTATTATTTTAGAGACAGGGGCAACCGTCCGTGACATACTGAACGGTCGTCGTCGCCTGCCACGTTGGTTCACCCCAAGCCTGACTGGTAGTTATCTGGAGCTGCCAACTGAGAAATATGAGTCGCCTTGGTTCGGAAATGAACAAGGATCGTCAGCCTCCACCAACTTTGCCCTGTCTGTCCGACCCCATGATGCCTGGGAACGAACCGAATACACGCTAAAGCAGAAGAAGAAAGTAAAAAATATGCAATATGGAACTAGATTAATAAGTATATATTTATTATCAAAAGTATATATTGTCAAAAAATTATATCGGTAGCGCTGGTATTTCAATCGATTGAAGCCATTTAATTTGAAATTAAAGTGAAGAAAGCTTGGACGGTCGATACTCACTTCATAATGTGATAAATTTACAGCTTTTATCAGCGTTGACCAAATCAACATGGATTTAATGCATATGGTATCAGAGAAAATGTTTCAAGTAAATTGAAATACAATATATTTGGCTTCGATAAACACTCGTACATATATACCATAGTATCGTTTGTTAATAACCTACATGCGAATGGCATTGAGTCTTCTGATAGCCTTTGTGGACCGCTATTTACCAACCAAACATATTAACAAACCGCTCTGAAATTGGAGCCAAGCGAAACGTCAATGATATCACCTAATGATTTATTATCATGCGTGGGTTTGTGACATATTTCATAATTTCATCTGAATCACTGGCTTTCTAAACCCGTTGAATACCTATCGCCAAATATTGGCCAGCTCTGGAAATATTGTGCACACGCACCAAGAGGAAATAGTTGATCTCTGATGGGGCTAGCCCGGTTACCATTGGAAAATGAAATGTTTAATATGATATTTTGCACTAATTAATAATTAATATTTGATATACTCGCTATTCTGCGTTATGTGAGCCAACTTAAACGTCACAAAGCGCAATGCAGCAAAATTGATTTCGTTGCAATGTTTCTTTCCTAATTGTAAGCGAATTATCGCAATGGGTAATGATAAAATATTACTCAGCAGGGAAACAACCATTAAATGATTGTTTTTCCATCCATTCTATATCCAGCTCCTCTAATATGATACAAATTAGGATTCCTGTTGCTGAGGATCTGGCCGGCGCTCGCATCCCAATTCCCATGAAAATGAATATTTTACCCAAAATACGGCATTTGTATTCGCAGAATGCAAGTTGAAGAGGGGTCAAGATGGCATGATTTTCCTCGACGTCAATTTCTTCAGCGGCAAGGACATCGTGGCAGTCTCCGGCGTCGTTGATCCCAAGTAGATACGATCAAACTAATTAAATTAAGGAATATGAATGTTATCATTTACGAACGAAATCTCTCACAGGGGACACAAAACTGGAAATATTAAAACGGAATATTATTGCTGGCAGATTATACTAAGATTTCCTTGCGGAGAAATACGAAATTTCTCTGCTTATGGTAATCGAAAGGAAAGTGTAGATTCAGCACAGAAATTTTTTGAGGATAATATTTAAGCTGATTATTTGTTGATTAGAGATTATGTACAATATGATCACCAATGTTCAAATTGCATGAATTTTCGTTTGCAGAAAATCCAGATGCTTAGTTACTTGGAATCACAAAATGTCCTGCTCATTTGTTCCCCATCATTTGGAATGCATGTATTGCAGAAATATTTAAAATTATTAAAATAAAAATCGGTTATTGCCTAGAAAAATTAACCAAATTACAAAGATTAATAAAATTCAGAATATATATAGGGCCTACAAATAAGTTCTGTCGGTTTTTTGTTAAATTTGAAGCTTTATTGTGAAAAATTGGTTATACATTCATTGTTCAAAGTATTGCCCATCGCTAGCCATAACTTTCTTCCATCTTTCAGGCAATTCATAGACACCATCGCGCCAAAAATTGGCCGGCTTGGCCGCTATCCACTCATCGAGCCATTTTTTGAGTTCCTCGTAATTGGAGAAGTGCTGGTCAGCCAGGCCATGCTGCAGCGACCGGAACAAATAGTAATCAGAAGGGGCAATGTCTGGGGAGTACAGCGGGTGGGGTAGGACTTCCCATTTCAACGTTTCTAGATATGTTTTAACGGGCTGTGCAACATGTGGACGAGCATTGTCATGTTGCAAAATAACTTTATCATGCCTTTGCTGGTATTGCGGCCGTTTTTTCTTGAGTTCGCCGCTCAAACGCATCATTTGACGTCGGTAGAGGTTGCCCGTGACCGTTTCGTTCGGTTTTAGCAGCTCATAGTATACCACACCCAGCTGGTCCCATCATATACACAGCATGATCTTCTCACCATGAATATTCGCTTTGCCCGTCGATGATGAGGCATGGCCGGGGTATCCCCACGTTGCCCAACGCTTGGGATTATCGTAATGGATCCACTTTTCATCGCCAGTAACTATTCGATGCAGAAAACGCTTCCTTTCTTGTCGTTGGAGCAGTTGTTCGCACGTGAAAAAACGGCGTTCGACGTCTCTTGGCTTCAGTTCATACGGAACTCAATTTCCGACCTTTCGGATCATTCCCATTGCTTTTAAACGGTGGGAAATGGCTTGCTGAGTGACTCCAAGTGTTTTTCCAAGTTCTTCTTGCGTTTGCGATGGATCTTGGTCGAGCAATGCCTCTCTAATTTTCATCTTCAAAAATTATTGGCCGACCGGCGTGCTCTTCGTTTTCCAAGTCAAAATCGCCACTTTTAAACCGTCCAAACCACCTCTGACACGTTCGCTCAGATAGAGCATGGTCACCATAAACTTCCACCAAAATGCAATGACTTTCGGTTGCTTTTTTCTTCATGAAGTAGAACTCCCCGCAAAAACACATTATTTGGTACAAAATTGGCCATTTTCGTTGATGAAAAAAGTATTGTTGTTTACACTTCAATTAAATAATTTATACTGACGTTTGTGCTTATTGACAGTAGCTTTCCGATGAATGTTTGGAAATGTGGTCCAATGGAATAAAAAACAAGCTACGCCATCTATTGTGAAAACCGACAGAACTTATTTGTAGACCCTATATTTGAAGTATTATTCAAGTATAATATTAGTATCCTTCGACGTAAAAGCGCTGTTCCAAAGGGTACCGATGAAGAAAGCTCTACACTTATTCGAGGAATGGATCACGACACACAAACACTCCTGCAAATGGAGGAAGAAGGCTAAACTCTATAAGAAACTGGCTTTCACGTGCATGAGTGAATCCTGTTTCGCATTCAGAAATAAATTTTATAAAACAACGTCCAGGGTAGGAATGGGCAACCCCCTCTCACCGCTGCTATGCGAGGTATTTATGCAAGACCTGGAGGATGAACTCGAGGAAGCTGGAGCAGTCCCGAGATTCTGGATCAGATACATGGTTGATGTATTAGTAATTATCAAAATGAAGAAGCAGGCGGCGCGAGATTTTGGGCTGCACCTTACTGGCTGCTACAAATATATGGTGGCAACGTCAGCACCGAAAACCAATCAACCAACAATAACAAACGGGAAGAATAAGGATAGGAGAATATAACTATGAGACAGTTGATAATTTCTCCTATCTAGGGTCGAAAATCACAACCAATAACAGCTACGATGAAATCCGCGCACGGCTGTTGTCAGCCAACAGAGCCTTTGTCAGCTTACAAAGACTGTTCCGCTCGAAACGTCTCACCATAGGGTGAAAGCTCTTACTGTACAAGACTATGATCTTGCCAGTCCTCATGTATTCCTCGGAGACTTGGGTTCTTAGCAAGAAAAATTGCGAACTCTTGGCCGCGTTCGCGGAAAGAATCCTCCGAAGAATTTTTGGCCACGTACATGAGGATGGACGATTCCGTAGCCTACAAAATGACGAAATCTATGAGCGATACCATGACCGTTCGGTTGTGGATAAAATCCGGCTCAATAGGTTACGGTGGGACCGGGATGTCTGGAGTTCCTTATTAAGGCAGGCCTAGACCGGATACCGGTTGTTGAGCCGATGATGATGATGAAGAAGCAGGAACAATCTTCGAGAAACTCATCCGGGCACACAGGAACATCAATTTTACCCTGGAGATCGAAAAGGAAGGGGAGATACCGTTCCTAGACTTGAAAATAATCCGGAAAAGAGGGGATTTGGAATTCGACTTTATAGAAAACCGACCCAGACACAACGAACCATCACGATTTCCACCATAAGATGGCGGCATACAATTTTATGATTCACAGTTCAACACAGTCACTACACCGCTCAATGAGGAGAGAAGAAATAGAGAAATGAATTACATCCTGGAAATAGTCAAGAGAAACGGAAACAACAGGAACTTTATCGAAAATCGGATCAAAAAGAAACTACTCCAGGCCTCAAGATAGCAACTTTCAACACCCTTCTAGGAGGTGAACACAGAACCTAGGCAATGGATAACACTAACCTACCTAAAAATAAGAATAACCCCCACATAATCCCCCAATGCGGCAATCACGAAGTCTGGGGAAGCAACGAAGAGGTGAGTATCTTCTTAAATTTATTCTTAGCAATTAGTTAGAACACTCCAACATTTGTGACCTAGTGCTTGTCACAATTATTGAAGTGGTATTAGACATAACTCTAGAAAATACTTTAATGAACGGGTTAGTCAGGAATTGGAGGGTCTCGTATGAGCCCTCTATGTCTGATCACTGAATAATCAGATTCAACATTGTGGGTAACTCCGAAACAAAGAGAGTAATAAGGAATCTCAGAAGAACGGATTGGGAATCCTTTGTAATGTACCTAAGCAACAACATGGCCCACCTTCAAGAGGGCGACATCAGGAGCGAACTGGAACTAGAGACAGTGGTGGAAAACCTCAACACAGTCGTCATTGATGCATATGAAACCAGCTGTCCAGCTAAGGCAATTAAGTCATCAAGAGATGTACCATGGTGGAACAGGAACCTGGCCAGAATGAGAACAGAGATACGAAAACTCTTCAACTGACGGAGGTACAAAAATGCACTGACTGCATATAGCATCGCGGTCCGGGAAGCAAAACGGAACAGCTTCAGGGAATCCTGTGAAGGGATCGAACAGATCGCAGAAACAACTAGGCTTTATAAGGCTGCAGCCAAAGACGGGGCAATATGCTTTGTCTGTTTGAAGAAGGAAGATGGAACTTTTACCAAGAATAAGGAGGACAGGGTACACCTCCTTCTCAGAACTCATTTCCCATCCCGTCCCGTCCTACCCCACGGCGGCAGGCGACAACATTCTGCCTGACACCCCAACACCCACGCCCAAAGGAGAAGAAACGAGAAGTGGAAACTAGCAAAAAAAAACCTTTAAACCACTGAAATCACCCGGAGTGGATGGTATTTACCCAGCACTAGTCCAGAGAGGCGTAGGAATCATCTTAAAGTCTCTTCTGAGGGTGGTAAGGGGCAGCATAGCCCTGGGATATATACCAGAGGCATGGAGACGGGTAAAAGTTATTCCGAAAACGGGTAAAAAGGATCCTTTTCATCCTAAATCTTTCAAACCAATTTGCCTAACATCGTTCGTAATCAAAACCATGGGGAAGGTCATAGACAACTATATTAAAACTAACTTTCTAAACCTTAGCCCCCTACCTCAGCGTCAACACGCTTACTGGGCAGGACGGTCAACCGAAACTGCTCTGTATTAGCTGACGGATGTACTACGGCATGCCATAGAAACAAAAGAAATAGCACTGTGTGCGTTTTTGGATATCGAAAGAGCATTCGACAACACAACGCACATAGAGATACAAAATGCCTTGAGGGGCAAGGAAGTGAGAAACACCCTGGCTTTCTGGATGGACAAAATGCTACAGAGTAGGCAAATATAAGTACCGACAGGTACAAATTCTATTCTCATGAATACTATTCAAGGTTGTCCACCGGTCGAGGTACTATCGCCCTTTACGTGGGGTATGGTAGTGGACGAACTCCTGGACGTGCGAACAAATACTGGAATACAGGTCCAGGGTTACGCGCACGACATTGTTTTAATCAGTATGGGCAAATATGAGAATACCCTCTATGATAGAATTCAAACTGGGCTGAGGGCTACTAGCGCCTGGTGGAGGAAGTTGGGACTGCGGATCAATCGAGCCAAAACCACCGTAGAACCATTCAACCATTAACCTCTCTCCGTCTACACATACAGATGCAGGCAAGGAGGGCAGTATTCAGGATGGCTGGGATTATCAGTGAGACGGGGAACTGTCTAAACCGAAGGAAGATTGATATTCTTTCTAGTCGATATCCCGAATTACTGATACCAAGGAATAACATGACAACGAAGTTTCACTTTGATAAGAAGTTTGAAACACGTTGAAGTAACAAGGCAAACTGGGAAAGAGTGGCTGGGACATACAGCTTAAACCAGCAACTGATTACTTGGTAAACTGGCGGATCCCTTACAGCAGAGGGAGCGGAAGCCGGTATCATTGGTCCAATGAAATATGCTACCAATGGGTAGCATATTTCAGGCGGAAATATGCGCCATAGACAAATATGCCTCCTTTAATCTCCAAAGGAACTACAGGTGCATTGCTATTCTCACCAACAGCCAAACAGCGATCAAGGCACTTAAGCCCAACCAGATGAACTCTAAACTGGTATGGGAATGCCTTGAGAGACCAAATGCGCTCGGCTCATCCAACAAGGTCTGGATACTCTGGGTTCCAGGCCATGTTAGTTTGGAAGGCAATGAGGCAATGGACGAACCAGACAAAGAGGGAGCAGGGATGCCTTTACACTTGCCAGAACCCTTCTGTGGAATCGGAAACGGTTTCATGGCTATGACACTAAGAAATGAAGAGGAACAGTTGGGGGAACTATACTGAACGAGCCTACCAGGACTGGATCAGTCCATATTGCGGGATACAAACCATATACACCATATACATATTGTCCTCAGAGGGAGAAGCAAGTAAATGGCATATTTTACGCTTAAAGCTAGACAGGGACATAGAGTCAAAAGACCCAAGCTGTAGGGCATTCTAGGACCGGCAAAACCTCGGGATCGGAGAGTGAAAGTAAATCTCGATTGCTTAAACCTCACCAAAAAGAAAATGTCGGTTAAACTCTCCTGTCTGCATGTTCTGTCCTGAGTGTGATGAAACCTCTATACACGTTCTGGGACAGTGTACGGCACTTGTGCAAAGTAGGTCGAGACATCTGGTGGAACACTTAATACCAGATGCAAAGCTCAAAGATCTGGAAGTAGGGAATATACTAAAATTCCTGACGGTTATAGGCTTGCTTGAGATACTATGATTAATAGATAACCTATGAGAGAGTACAATAGTTCTTTAAGGACGCGGTACGACTTTCCCTTCACAAAATAATAATGAATGAATAATAAAAATGTCCGAAGTTCGTTCGATCGAAAGGAACTAAAACAAGCAACCAACGCCCTGGACGCCCTTCTTTGAAAAGGAAAAGCAAATTGAGTGCAGCGTATATAGACAAGTTGTTGAAATATTACGGAAATGCAATTAGAAGCCTATTACCACCGTGCCTTAACTGACAATGACCCTCAGCATTTTTACTGCCCGCAGGTGAAACTTCATGTTGTAGCTTGCAGCAGGCTATGGTAAAAAATGAAGAATACAAACACAAGGATGTCCTTCCCTTTGAAGTTATAGCTACAATCAACGTATCTAGAAGGACCTAACAAGAGACGAGTTGCTGACAAGATGTGTAGGAGCCTCTAATCAAAATACAATTGAAAGTTTCAACAGCATTATTTGGTAAATTGCACAGTACTGTTCAATAGCAAAGTGGTAGTTGAAACTGCTTACAATACTGCTGTTTGCCTGTTCAATGTAGAGCACTTCCCTCTCTTGAAGATCATGGAAGAGTTAGGTGTGACTACAGAAAGCCAATGTTTCAGTGCAATGGGAGAAACCCAGAAGGGATTGCAAAGCCAGAAACCCACGGAATAGCTGCAACGAAAGAAGCGAGGATCTCCCTCTGAGAAGCCAGGAGAAGATCCCAGCCCAAGAAGCCATCGAAGATAATGGAGTACTGTATGACCCGGGAATTGATTCTAACTAGTAAGAATCGTTTTTATGCAAGTTTTCAGAAAGAATTCTCTCTTGTTGTCCATTTTTCTCAAAATGGCGTTTTTTAAAGCGGCGGACGCGCAATTTAATGCGGGTCTATTTTAACAATAAATACCTAATTTGTCAATTTTAGCCTTGATTTACTTCCGAAAATAGACCTCATTTAGACCCTGCTACGCTGTATTCACCCCTTCATTGAGAGACATTTGAAAACCTGCCTGTATGACATTCCATTAAAAAATTCATTTCGTTGTCGATCGTTCATCGTGAATTCATAAATTGTTTGGAACCAACGGGATGAACTACATTCTTGTGAAGGTGTTTTCAGATTTGCTTCCGGAGTTGCGGAATTGGTTGCTAATGAATCGTGTATTGTTCCGATCGATTGAACTAACAAGTCGGGAAACCGGAAGCTGGACGCTTCAGGTACGAAAGGTTTTGTGTATTTCTTATCCACTTTCGGGTGATATTGACATTCACAGTCTTCAATTTTCAAAGAAGCAACAATTTTGACGTATTATAACTTTGTTAGTAATAGTACGATTTCCACCAAACTTGGTAAGATCATGTTCTAGATTATAACCTACATCACTGCAAAATTGGTGGTGCTAGGATGAACTTAAAGGAGGTTTCCAGTGAATTATAAAAAAAATATAGTAGCATACTATCATATTATTAACTTTATTTGAACAGATATCGGTATGGAAGGTATTTCGCAGGCCAGACATCATTTCCTAATTTTTCTCAAATTTTTCGGTTGAGTAGTCTCTGAAAATGGCCCCCTTAAAGAAATCATCACTTTCAACCCCCGCATCAATTCGGATCGAAATGAACAATGAATGAATGCTGAAATTAAAATTTGATTGTATGTGATTTGTCGTTTTTATGCGATTGATGATATATTATCGAAGTGTTTTGGATCGCGCTAGTCAAGAAGGAATGGGTGATACAAGCCGGTATTAAATATTATTAAAAGCCGGTAATAAATATTAAAACAGAAAGAAGTCTGCGTTCGTGATTTTTTCAAGTGAATCGTATAATTTTATTGATCGATTCACCTGCTGCCAAGTTAAAAACAAATTCTTTTCTGGGCCATATGTACGATTTTCTTTCGAAAATAACGTGTGGCGAACAGAAAGGTTCGGCGATTAAATAATTTTCAAAAGACTATCGAAAGGCACGAGAATAGACATCTGAACATTTTTAGATCAATTTTAATTTTATCTAAGCTGGGAAACGCTCAGAGAAATCAAGATTTGTTTTGATACTCATCGCAGGTCATCAATTATGAAGCATTTTTGTATAGTATTTTTGCTTGCTATGTTATTGTCTCCTCAATAATTTTAATACAAACTAGTTACCATACTCATTTGTTCATTTATTTTATTTATTTATTTATTTATTTACGAATTTATTTTATATATATTTTTTTATGATTTCGCTCCCTCTCATCCTCAGCCCACGCTGCGCTACTGCTTCATATATAAATATCTTTTTTGAGAATTGTGGGGTCCTAAGTCAACGACAACGATTCCATTTGTAGGCATTCAATGTTTCGGTATTTTGCGTAGCCTGGATAATGCGCTTTGGGACAATAACTGACTTCAAAGAAAGCAATGTTCACATCTGAAAAAGATACAGAAAATAAATAGGTGCATATCTGTACACATTTAATCTTTTTAGTGTAACTAAATCTATGTTACCTTGTCTGATTATAAGATAAGTTCCCGAATATCTCATTGACGCGGCCGCTGGAAAAAGTCATCGGATAGGAGTGTGTAGGACCTGGTAGAGTGTAGGCTTTTTCAACTGACGAGGATATGTTTCCCTGCTTCTCATGTTTTACGTACAAGCGGATCTGGCGGGGGGTGAACCGAGGACCCCAAGCCATGCTGGAACTGCATACGCCTAGGGCTGTGTGGCCAATCAGGAGCTCGGTCTGTAACATGCGGATTCGGAATGCATTTGGCACCTACACGTTCAAGTAAGACCCTTACCTGGTGGCTAGGCTAGCCAGGGTGGACATTTACGCCGATACTCCTGGACCAAGATATGGACTCAACACACACAAACAACAAGTCGGGAAACCAGAAGCTGAGCGCATCAGGTATGGAAAACTTAATGTTTTTGTTATGGGCGAAACTTTCGATTTGCGTTTAACTATTCATTCATAGCGAAAAAATTAAAATTTCCAAATTCCAAGATATACATAGAGTGAGCAAAATTTAAATCCGGTCACCGTCGTACGAAATACATAATTGTTCAGGAAGCTAGCAAAGGAATTTGTTTGCGTTTTGCTTTTGTTGACAAGAACGTAACGTACAGTCTGGTGGTTACCATGCGAAAAAAAATAAAAAAACCCTTGCTGAGGGCGAATACGAGTGAGAGAAACTCTTTTTCGTATTGATGCACATATTTGCATCTATATTTCCTTCCAACCTTTATGTTAGGTTTCCAGCACGTTTCTAAAGTTTTGTTTAAAACAAATCAGTTTATCGTCTGACTGTCGCACGCATTTTTCTCGGAAACGGTTATACCGATTAACACCAAATTTGGTGGGAAGAAGGGAAAGGGAGGGGGGGCGTATAATTTTTTACCACCAAATATAGTCACGTGAAATATCAAATGAAAGGTCTCGATTAGTACTTTTCAAAACTGGTCTCCGTCTTGATATTTAATTTACAAGGATGGAGGTCGGTGGCTGAAAATTGGTCATCAAAAATTCGAAGCTGCCAGTATATACCACCTAGGTTCCGAAATATTTATGGATGATATTTAATTAATAATAAGAGTATGTTACCAAACTTTTTGATAATTGATCCCAACCCATGAAATATAGGCTATATTAGAGAGCATGATCCTACCAAGTTTGGTGGAAATTGCACTATTGTAACAAAGTTATAGTATGTCAGAATTGTCTCTTCAATGCAAATTTTAAGACTTTGAATACCAAGTCCTTTCATTTGATACCCCAAATAGCAACATTCAATGAAAAAAAAAATGTTGCACACCTCTTTTAAGTTTATAAGGACCCTCTTTTGAGTGTAATGTATAGCAACGTAACTCACGGCATTCGTGAGAGTTCAAGGTTCACACCATTCTACCGAATTGTCAATAGATGTAGCCAATTCTGAGAAAAGTGCGTATGACTGGCAGACAACTATATAGACAGACCTTTGAGGAGTCGCCAGAACTTCTATCAAACGCGGCTTTAGGTAGCAGATACGGGCAAGTCTATTGTTGTGTAAATATGTATTCATCCACTTCCTTTCTAACTGTGCTTGGGTACATGTTTGCTCATCTCTGGTGCGTGGACCAATATTTAGAAGGAAGTGATAGCCAGAATATTAAACTACCATGGAAGATGTGAGAAAGAGGAAACTTACGGTGATGGCGCTCGGAACCCCAGTACCGGAAGCTTTTGGGAGTGAGCAAGCGGGCTTTCGGTGTCGATTTCCCTTAACCGCAGTGCGTTGTGGTGGGCAACTTGGCCATCGTCGCATCTAACGCTACAAGTGTTCTAGATTTTGGAAAGGAGGCGTTCAAACGGTACTTTGCTTCACTTTATCGTGGACAACGGCAACAAATAGGAAGATTAAGAAGATTAATTCCAAGCAGATCCCTGGACGACAAAAACGGTAACAACACCCAATGCATGCGTTCAAGAGGAGCGACAACTGGAGGCACCCCAGATCTAAGAAAACAAAGACAAAATCGTAAAAGATAAAGCGGAGGGAAGGCCAATAATGACAAAGGTGAAGAACTATTTAAAAATAGTAATCCGGTTGGCACTAGAAGAAAACAGAGGCCTGATTTCGGAGGAATTACGCTTCTTACAGTTACATGCAAAAATGTTTGGGCTGTCCGAGTTTACCAAGGAAAAACACAACGTCCACCGAACCTTAAAAAATGTAGTGAGAGCTATTATAGTGTTCTACAACAAATTGCAGCAGGAAGAACGAAATTCCAAGGACAAGTCGAAACCTGCTATCCCGACAGTGTCACAGGCGACCCGAATAACACCTAATCATATTCCCACCAAGTTCCTACCAAACAAGAGCGTTCAGGAAAAATATATAGATCCTCAGGGAAATCAGCAGCCACCTAAGAGGAAAAAGATTAATATGCCTTTTCCGAAAAACGTAACTAAAAGTACAGAAGGGAGAAGACAGGTCCCCAAGTGCTCCGACAATCGAATCGGCAAAATCCAAAAGGAACGAAAACGGTGAGCGGACCAAGGTCATTAACAAAACCGGGAAGGAGGAACCAAAAGTGTGGTCAAAGGGTAGTATAGATCTCAGGACGAAACGTGGATTGGTACCCAAGGTGGAGCATAAAACCTGGGAAATGCCTGCTGAACCAACACCAACAGCTCTACTACCAAACCCTATCCCCACCTCCACGTGATGACCGCTGGGAGCTCTTTCTTAACGAAAAGCTGCAGACGGAGAAGGATGAAGGCGAGTCTTCCGCGCCTAAAAACGGGACAAATTATACCAACTGGTCCTCCAGGTTGGGGGTTGGGTAGGGCTGACAACCCTACACGGAAAACAACTTGTTACGACGGACGGACGGACGGATTTTAAAACGACGGACCTGGTAACGACAACGGAATAACGATTTGCGCATTTTCTCATGGAACGTGCGCTTCCTGTACAGAGATGAAGCTGATGTGCAGCTAGCCGATACCCTGTCCCAATATAGGCCTGATGTAACAGCGTTACAAGAGATGCGATGGACAGGGACCGGTTTCCTGGAGAAGAGACACTACACCATATATTATAGCGGTCATCCAGTAAACCATGTGCTCGGAGTAAGTTTCTTAGCCAGCCAAAAAATGAAACCTGCTGTTATCGGCTTTGAAAACATAAGCGAACGGCTATGCACTCTGCGCTTGCGAGGCAAGTTTAGAAATATAAGCCTCATAAACGTTCACGCCCCTACAGAGGAGACTGCAGAGGCGGAGAAGGATACCTTCTACGAGGCAGTAGAACGAACCCTCGAAGCCTGTCCCAGATATGATATCAAAATCATACTTGGGGATTTTAACAGCCAAGTAGGGAAGGAGCCCCTATTCAGGCGATACGTTGGCTCCCATAGTTTATACGAAAAAAACAAATGATAACGGACTGCGGACTATTCAATTAGCAGGGTCACACGAAATGGTTGTTGAAAGTACCTGGTTTGCTTGGAAAGCGCACAAACATACGTGGGCCTCTCCAGACGGGACCACTTTAAACCAAATTGACCACGTGTTGATCGAACGCCCCCACCTCTCAGCCTTGATGAATGTCAGAACATATAGGGCGGCCAATATAGACTCGGATCATTATCTCGTTGGCATGGTTCTCCGAGCTCGAATAACAATACCACCTAGAATTCCCTCTGACAATCAGGTGAGAGTGAACACTGAAGCCATCCACAACACAACCCTCCGCGACACCTATAAGAGGGAAATGGATGCCGCAATAACCGCACTCAACAGAGGACCTGGAGATGAAGCATCAACAAATGATCTTCACAATCACCTGAAGAACGTTATCATGGATACGGCCACAAACATACTTGGCCCCAGCCGCAAAAGGAGTCGGAACGGATGGTTTGACGATGAATGTAAGCTAGCAACGGAACGGAAGAATGCCGCATACCGAGTAATATTGCATTCTCAAAGAAGGCGGGCACGCGCAGAGACTTATCACGAACTCTGTCGAGCGGAGAAGCGACTTCACAGACGGAAAAAGGAAGCCTGGAGAACCAACAAGTCTGTGACCTAGAAAAGTACTGGGAGCAACCGCACCAGGCGCGGAGGTTTTACCAACAAGTCAGCAGGATGAAGCCTTATACACCTCGATGCTCATCCTGCCGAGACAAAGAGGAAAATTTGATTTCCGACAGAATGGGCATATTAGAGCGATGGGTTGATTACTTTGATGAGCTACTGAACAACCAGAACATCAGCGAGTTGGAGGTCCCGCCAACTGAAGACGACGAACAAATACTGCCACCACCAAGTTTAGGAGAAACAGTCCGTGCAATTCATCGGCTAAAAAATCATAAGTCGCCAGGAGCCGATGGAATTACAGCCGAATTGGTTAAACATGGAGACGACCAGTTACACCAAGTGGTTCATCAACTTGTGCTCAAGGCATGGGGCAGCGAATCAATGCCTGACGATTGGCAGCGAGGCATTATCTGTCTCATACATAAAAAGGGAGATATCACACAGTGCAGCAATTATAGAGGTATCACGTTGCTGAGTACCATCTATAAGATATTCTCCACTATCTTGCTAGGCCGGATAGCCCCATACGCCCACAACATCCCGACGAAATTAATAAGACTGACTAGGCTGACCCTGACCAATGTGCGAGGCCACATAAAAGCAACAGGACCACTCTCAGGAACATTCGACATCAACAACGGTCAACGACAAGGGGATGCCCTATCATGCGTCCTCTTTAACCTGGGCCTCGAGAAAGTGATCCGTGATGCCGAGGTAAATGCAAGAGGTACGATCCTCTTCAAGTCCACCCAACTACTGGCCTATGTTGACTATATCGACATCATGGGAAGAGCCACCCGAGACGTACAAAATACCTTCATCCAGATCGAGCAGGCGACGCGAGATCTTGGACTACACATCAATGAAGGCAAGACAAAATATATGGTGGCAACGTCAGCACTGAAGACGAATTAACCAACAACTTCAAACCGCACTGGTCAAACACGAAGAAGAATAAGGATAGGAGAATACAACTTTGAGACCGTTGACAATTTCTCCTATCTAGGGTCGAAAATCACAACCGATAACAGCTACGATGATGAAATCCGCGCACGGTTGTTGTCAGCCAACAGAGCCTATTTCAGCTTACAAGGACTGTTCCGCTTGAAAGGTCTCACCATAGGGTCAAAGCTCTTACTCTACAATACTATGATCTTGCCAGTCCTCATGTATTCCTCGGAAACTTGGGTTCTTAGCAAGAAAAATTCCGAACTCTTGGCCGCGTTCGAGAGAAGAATCCTCCGAAGAATTGTTGGCCCCCTACATGAGGATGGACGATTCCATAGCCTACACAATGACGAAATCTATGAGCGATACCATGACCGTCCGGTTGTGGATAAAATCCGGCTCAATAGATTACGGTGGGCGGGTCACTTAATCCGTATGGATGAGGATGATCCCACCCGGAAAGTCTATAAGGGCAATATCTATGGTAGAAAAAGAAGACGAGGCAGACCCTGCCTAAGATGGAGCGATGGCGTAAGTCGGGACGCCAGAGAGCTTTTAGGGATATCGAATTGGTGGACCTCGGCGCAAAACCGGGATGTCTGGAGTTCCTTATTAAGGCAGGCCTAGACCGGATACCGGTTGTTGCGCCGTTGGTGATGATGATGAGGAACCAAAAGTGCAAATTTGCCCAGAAACAATTATTATCTACAGCGGAAATATAAGGCAAAAGCTGACCCCGACCTAAAAATCTAAACTTCAACGCCAACAAGATTCGAAGCATCGAGAAGGGTGACCTCATGTTTGAGATGAAAAATCCAGCTTGAGACAAACTGATGATTTTCTATACCAAGCTAAAAACTCACTTGGGGAGAACGTCACAGTACGGGTCCAAAACATGAGGTGTACATACAGTGCAAGGATCCCGATAAAGTAACAAGAACAGTTCAAGTCAGAAGAACTTGCAAAGGAGTCTATTATGAGTTGCCGAAAAGCCTCTGGCAATACTCAAACAGCCACATTGTAAGTTCCAGTGGCGGCAGCGCAGAAGCTATTGGCGGTCGAGAAAATTCGAATCGGCTGGGCTGTCTGCCATCTGTGAGAGCATCAGCTTTGGGTGAGTGAAAATAAACGGGCTAAGTCTGACACTGTCCGAATTCGAGGCACCGCTTGTCAATCTTATCCTCGACACAAGGGACGTAGTTCAGAGGTGATTACAGATGACTTCAATGTCTGGCCCTATGAGTGGGATAGCAGTGGAGCAAATGCAAAGGGCCGCAACCTACTAGATGCTTTTGCGCAGTTGGATATGGTCCTGGCCAAGTAGGTATCGAAAAAGGGAATCTGCCTCTATCTTAGACCTGACCTTTGTTAGCCGTGCACTGCGCGTGGTATGACCTGGTGCGTCAGCAAAGACCACACATACATCGATCACCAGGCGCTCTTCTTTGAACTATGGGTGGAGCCATAGGGCAGGGAACCATGACGCCCGAAACCGAGAAACACGTCAGGCTGGTCTGAAAAAGCTTTTAGTGATCAGACCTGCATAGAGGAGTGGCTACACCAACCTAATAAAGCAGCCGCCTCTACGGAAAGAGCTGTCCATGTGGCCCAATGGTTCACCAAAGGATGTAACGCGTCCATGCCTAGGAGATGCTCATTCACCAGTAGCAGACCGAATTACTGGTGGAATAGTAAACTGGCTAACTTTCGATCAGCCTGCCACCGACCCAGAAGAGCGGCTCAAAAGGCGGGAAAAGGGCGCCTATAAACAAACCCAGACTGAACATGTTCGGTAAGTTGTTCGAAACGTGCATGTCTGAGTGGATATTTCCTGCGGCATGGAAGCGGGGCAAATTATTACTACTGCCAAAGGCAGGTAAGTCTCCAGGTGAGCCAACCTCATGCAGACCTATATGTCTTCTGGACACTGTGGGGAAAATGGTAAAGCGAGTAATCTAGAATAAATTACTCCCGATTGTTGAAAGCCAAGGAGGTTTCGTAGATCGCCAGTGTGAGTTCCATAAAGCCAAATTAACCATTACTACCATCAAATCGGTTACTGGCTTGCCCGAAGATGCTATTCACGGAAAGGGTAGTGCCAGCTAATATTGCTCGGAACTTAATACGGGAGTCCTTCGCGAAGGCGAAGGAACGGAGGCCCTGGTATGACACTGATAACCGAGCGAATGAGTAAGTTGTCTCCGCGAGTGCTCCACAGCCGTCGAACATCATGTTCAGCGATGTTCATAATCTTCGCCTTTCGGAAGAAGCCACGGTGGTGGCTTGCGCAGACGATATTGCGCTGGTTCTCTAGACGTTGCTGAGTTATACTCATGCGAAGCGATCAATGCTGTTAGAGGTAAGCTAGAGAGTTCTGACGCGTGTTGAGGGAAAAACAGAAGCGCTCCTCACCAAGAAGTACCGTAAAATAAATTATTCCAGGATTCAAAATGGGAATCAAATCATTAGTTCCAAGCCTGCCATCAAATACTTGCGAGTAATGATAGACGAGAAGCTCAGCTATAAGAAACACGTGTAGTATGCTTGCGGCAAACATCCACTAAAAGTATAGCCCTGGCAAGGATGATGGGCAACGGTATGTTTTCCGATAGCTAGAGTAGTTAGCTCGATCCTACTCTATGCAGCTCCAGTTTGGGAAAAGGCATTGCAGCTCACATTTAACGCTAACAAACTGAGTCAGTTCTACAGAAGAGCAGCCCTAAAGGTGGCAAGAGCGTTCGAAACGATCGGGAAAGGGTCGGTGGATACGCAGGCGCATCGCTACCATCAAAGCACAGTTAGAGAGGCGAGAAGGTTAAGATTAATTATAACCTTACCCAGCTTTGAAGGCATGAAGATATCGCCAACACCTATACAGGTTTAAACTGAAGACCTCACCCAATTATCCAAACTTCGTATTCTTCCACTGTCCAAGATTTGTGAAGAAGGAAGAACCTAAAGAAAACTCTAGGAAAATTGCTAGTACCAGAAAATCTGGTGCGGAGAATGCTAGCATATCAGGATGATTGGGATGCGATCTACTCCACAATCGAATTCATCCACATTAAACTGCGAAAAGCAAAGGAAATGAGAAAAGGCCGGTTACGTACGTCACGAATAGAAGAAAAGAGATCAAGCTAGAATGAACTCCGCGCGTGGTATAATACATTATGATGATTTTGCGGGGCAAGAGGGAGTCGGGGTGGTGTTAGTGAGTAAAAATCGCGCATACTGATGTGTCCAGGCCAGTGGTATTTGAAGTTTTCCATCTCCGTAAAAAAAAGATAGGCAAGCAGAGAGACATTGAACAGACTTTAAGCTTTTGTTTTGCACAAAGCCTTAAAATGAGTTGGAGCTAGCTTACATATAGGACTTCATAATTTCACCAGTATGTAAATTTTTCTTGTTAATTATGGTATCAGAGTCTTATTTCCTTGGCTTAAGATGCAGTCAATTCGTGCCACTCTAAATTTTAGCCGATTTTGAGGTTGGGTAGTTTCCTATCTCACTTTAAGTGAGCATATTTTGATCCCTTATTCGCGTATTTTGCATTCAATGCCAAAGCTAAGTCTGTTTGTGAAAGTGTTAATTGAGAGCTTTCATTTGATACCCTACATGACTATATTCGGTAAACAATTCCGCCGAAGAAGGCAGGGAGTAAAATACGTATACGGAGAATAAACGGAACATGATTGACAGCAAAAGAAATTGGAATTTATTTATTTGTTCGGACATGAATTCTGTCAATGTAAACACGCCGGGCGCAACATGCAATACTATCGGTAAAAAACATTTTTACCTCACCCCTTTGCACTCTACTATACTCTCCCCTTTAAACTCTATGTAAATTATTGTCACTCACTGTGGGGGGAAATCAGAAGCTGGACGCTTCAGGTATGAAAGGTTTTGTGTATTTCTTAGTACGTAATACGTAATATATCCATATATTATGTGAGAATATCCACTATCGGGTGATATTGACATTCATAGTCTTCAATTTTCAAAGAAGCAACAATTTTGACGTATTATAACTTTGTTAGTGATAGTGGGATTTCCACCAAACTTGGCAAGATCATGCTCCACACTATAGCCTACATCACTGCACTGCTTCGTGGTACTAGGATGAACTTAAGGTTGGTTTCCAGCCAATTACAAAAAATGATAGTAATATACTATTATTAACTTTATTTGAACAGATATCGGTATGGAAGGTATTTTGGAGCCCAGACACCATACAGTGGCAGCCTCCTAATTTTTTTCAAATTTTTGGGTTTGGTAGTTTCTGAGAATGACCCCCTTAAAGAAATGATCACTTTCAGCCCCCCCCCCCCCCCCACGCTCCCCATCTTTCCAACAAATGTCAAAACTAACACCGGCTTCGAAAAGTACTAACCGAGACCTTTAATTTGATACCCCACATGACTGTATTTGATGAAAAAAATTTCTACACCCCTTAAATTCACTGTATGTGTGAGTGTTCACAGTTCCCACCTTTGTACCAAATTTGGTGTCAATCGCTATAACCGTCTCAGAAAAAAATGCGTGTGACAGACAGACAGCATTGCGCTCGCACGTGATTATTACCCTGATTTGACTCAGATACTCATTGGCAAAGTGAGTCGACTGGTATCTGATATCCAGTCACAATACAAATCCCCCTGCCACCAGTGCGAAACAGCCTAGCGCTCAAACCACTGAGCCACCGGTACTGGCTGGGTGTACCGGTGGCTCAATGGTTAGCTGAAGCCTAATTTGCAAAATCATCCAAAATTAGTTTCATATCAACAAATAGCGGCGCACTCTAGCTGATGTTAAAAGAAAATTAGAAATGTCCCATAATGCGTTTTGAAGTATAAAGAAGACACTTTGCATAAAAGAAAATAGAGACTTTTATACGACATAGAGTCTATGTTTCAATTTTAAAGTCCAGTAATATTAGAATGTAGAAGCTTGCGAACTTCATATGTATATATTGGTGTATATTGAAATTTCTTGGACTCAGCCGGAGTGATATCCTGGCATTGGAGTCTCAAACAGTTGAAATACTTCGACTATCCATCTATTCCGCCATGCAGAGGAAGAAACGTTAAACTGGATCTAATATAGCTAGAACTTCAACTTCACACTTTTGAGGTTAATTTGCAGACACTAATGGGAGATAACATATGGATATAACAAACGAATGAACATCCTCATATGAGTCCTTCACCCGCAACAATCACTTCCGAACTAGCGCTGAAAAGCATTCTCATTGCTTCAAAGTGTTACTTACATCTGATTTATGAAAACATCAATGACGAGCCCTCAATTTGCTTTATCACTGCCGTAAACATATCAATTCCAACCTCCCCATGTGTGTCACTTTGTCAATAGGTGAAGAGAAATCCTATCTAAGTATTATCTAACACGTGGAGTTCATATAAAAGAATTTAACCAGGAAGCAACATCCAATCGTATTTATAGCATTTGTGAATTTAATTGTGAGATCACAGCCAATTGTGCAGCCACGCATATTCCTCGACTCCAATAATGGGTCGTTTGCTCAATTGCCATGATCTTGACCGTAACCGCAGGCGCAGCTCGTTGTAGTAGAGTACTTAAATCCAATTTAGCTGGGTTGATAGTAGGCTAATAGACATGACAGCCGCTGCATGATACAAAGCATGTAAGCCACTATGCATATTACATCGTGTTGCCATTGTTAAAGTATAAACTCATATTTAGATATTTATTTCAGATACCCCCCTTTCAAAACAAAGAAGCAAATAGCTGACTTCAAACAAATCCTATTTGACAATATGACTGAGCAAAAGATAACGCCCTCTGACGAAAAGAAGCCAGTATACCCAATCGATCGTGTATAAGATCCATTTGTAATTCACAGATACTTACAGAGCAATCACAAGAATTCCAACCGATACTATATGCCGTCTTTGTTGATATTTTTATGCCGTTTGACCCTGTCATACGCTCGAATATTTGGAATCCGTTCATAGTAAAAGGTATTTCTGGAAAAAAAAACAAAACTTTTAATGACACACTTCCACAGTGCTGAATCCGATAGGGTCCACGCGTGAAGTTTCCGACTGTCACCACTTTAATTTATTCTTGTCCTCGATATGATTATGGAAGAACCACTCAGGAACAAGGAAACAGGTGTGCAACAGGAATTGACAGTACTTCTGGAAAGCTTTGCTTTTGCTGAGCATATAGGACACTTGTTACTTCAGCCCGTAAGTATCTTGAGTGGACAATGATAACAACAAATGAATCCTTATGACTTGAAATGAAGTCAAGAATCGAATTGCAGGACGCAGACATGTGCATGTAGATGGCTCGGAGATACTCCATGCAAGCAAGGCAACGAATTTGTCCAACAAACGCAGGAGTACGAAGAAGCAGTTGGGACCAGGTTAAGTAGAAGAAATAGAGGAAGTCGCAGCTGTTATCATTCTCTCTTTAGCTTCATATATGAGGTCCATTGTACTGTGCCCTGAAACTGTTCAGATAACTTTTTGCCGAACAGTTCCCAGTTGATGAGAGTGTACAAATTGCTCGTTGAAGAGGATGCAACCAAGGTATCTTCGCCTGAGGACTGAAGTACAGCTGCGTATAATATGATAATTGTACCTCGAGTTTTCCTGTACGGTTTAAAGAGCAGTATCCCTATAAAAGCCCAAGTAAAGTTTTCATCCGATCCCCCCTTGAAGGATAACAAATGTTTTTCAATTCGTCGGAACCCTTCAGATCAGTCTTAAAAGTAGATGATTTAATGCCAAAAGCCG
Source organism: Hermetia illucens (assembly GCF_905115235.1). Classification (NCBI taxonomy): domain Eukaryota; kingdom Metazoa; phylum Arthropoda; class Insecta; order Diptera; family Stratiomyidae; genus Hermetia; species Hermetia illucens. The sequence goes on along the minus strand of NC_051853.1, from coordinate 94,880,028 downwards.
ATGATAGTCTCACCATTTTAAAAGTTACTCCGAACGTCTAGCCCTTGTGAGAAATCCATCCAAGTTCTTACCTGTATTACAAGCAATGCTGGAGTATCTTGACACACCGAAAGCAGCCTTGAACCCGATCCGCCTACCATGTTTCGCTAGTCGGCGAAGTTTATTATGTTCATACGTACACAAAACTGGAAATCAAATTTCCAATAGAGCGCGTGGCTGTGCTTATACCGATCGTTTTTAAATCTAAATGAATAGGAACTAGATTTAGGACAGCTTTGAGTGTCGCACACTGTGCAAGCCCCTACGTTCTAGTGGCGCTTAGACCACCGAGCCTTCGGATCTGTGCTACCACCTTCTTAATATCAGCAAAACCAAGTCTTAGACAGACATCAAAATGAGCTTTACTATAAATGTGTAAATCCAGTAAATCCATTGAATGGAATATTGTCTTTAATAATAATAATATTCTTTGGCGCAGCAATCCAATGGAATCAGTGCCTTGAAGTGTGTTAGAGCACTTCATTCAAGACCATAAATATACACTACACAATACAGGAGGAGGTGCAACCTTCCGTACACAGAGTGCTAACCACTAAACTATCTTGGCGATGTTATCTCTTTGAATTTTTTAAAGAAAATGAAGGTGCACTGATCGCTCGAAACCTTTCTACGCACGTGTAGGTGAGTTTGTCGGTTTTAGGAATAAATATCACATTCATCTCCCCTCTAATTAATATATGTTAGCATGCGTGATATATATTCCGAATCTGCAAGCTAAGGGCGGTACTCGTAATACCTCTATCACTAATCGACAGCAACTCAAAGTAAACCATGGCAAGACGTTTGGTGCTCGAACTGCTTTGAAGGAAGGAGAAGAGCCATATCGAATTTTAAAGACTCTCTTAGTTCCTGCAGGAAGATAACTTCCCATCATCTCCCGAAAAGAGCAGAATTTACTGATTAGACGTAAATTTTTGAAATTGAAATGTTCACTGTATATTCCCGGGTCCTTTGAGAATGTAACATTACTCGGTATGCGGCATTCCTTCAACCCGTTGCTAGCTTACATTCATCGTCAAATCATCGGACTTTTTTTGCGATTGGGACCGCTCCTCGCGCACGTACTTCCAATAACCATTTCCTATGATACTGCTAATTGAATAATCTGCAGTCTGTTATCACTGGTGTCCTTATATAAGCTATCGCAGCCAACGTATCGCCAGAATACGGGCTCCGTCCGTACTTAGCTGTTAAAACCTCTTCAGCCTCCTCTGTAGGGGCGAGAACGTTAATGAGACTTATATTTCTAAATGCGTCGCAATCGCGGAGTACATAGTCGTGCGCTTATGTTTTCAACCTACTCCACGCACATGGTTTACTATATGGGCACTATAGTCTATGGTGTAGTGGCTCTTCTCCAGGAAACCGGTTCCTGTCTAGCGCATCTCTTGTAACGCTTTTACATCGGACTTATATTAGGACAGGGCATCGGCAGTATTCGATCTATACACGGAGCGCACGTTCCATAAGAAAATGTGCCAATCGTTATTCCGTTTTCGTCGTTATGTTGTCAATCCTGTGCAAAGCCCATTTTCTGGCTTCGAAACAAGTTGTTTTCCATCTAGGGTTGACAACTTCCAACCTAGAGAACCAGTTGATACAGTGTGTCCCTTGTTTAGGCGCGGAAGACTCGCCTTCAACCTTCTCCGTTTGCACTTTTTCGTTCAGGCTCCCAGCAGTCACCACGTGGAGGTGGAGATAGGCTTTGGGAGTAGAGCTGTTAGTGTTAATTCAGCAAGTGCTTTCCAGCTTTTTATACTCCATTGTGTTTACTAATCCGCCTTTCTCCCTAGGACTTTTACTACCCTTTGACCAGCCTCGACACTACCGCTGGACATAATGCCTGAGCGCAGAGATTATCAAGTATACCTTCGTTTTGAACATAGCAATTTGGCTTATTGTTTATGTATTACCTAGAGCATGTTGTTTCTAAATGGAAAAGTTTTTAAAAGCGATCGCTTTTCGTTTGTCGTCTGTCATCTTTACCGGATTTATACTGAGAGTGACGTTCGTGACGTGCTCGTATAAGTAGCAATAGCCTATGAGCCTATCACTGCCGCCTTAGCAGTGCCGTGTTTCAGGTGTCAGCATGGAATAGCGTGCATTGAACTGGTATTTCTAGATCGCGTTTCTCCAAGCTCGATCGTATACGATGCGCTGAATGCACTTCCCATGGAGAGCAAAAACACACGATTTAAAAAATCAATGATATTGCAGGGAAGGAGGGAAAGTCAACCGTATTTGGGTGCAGCACGAAGAGACAGCAATGAAATGATGAAACACCCGCCAAGATACGGGGCGCCCAAATAAAGAGTAAGCCTCGCTGAATGACACGGCTCCGGGTGCTGGGAAGGAACTCCAGTATCCTGCAGTATTTCTATTCCTGAAAAAAGCCCAGCTAAAATCGCTAGCTCGACACTGTTCAGCCAACCAACGGAAGGCAGGACATTTGCTGAAGTTTTCAGTGAAATCCGGTGCAACATTACGTCCGAAGACAGTAGAGCAGAAATGCCTTCCATACGCAAAACAAAGGAAGGTGGGGTCCTTATTGAATTAGGACCAAAAGATAGGTGGTATGAGGGTGTTAATGCGGATAACACCTAACAATTGTTACAAGACTGTGGACTAACGTTTATAACTTGCCAAAGATTTGACGCGAAAGCTAAAATGCAGTTAGATAGATCAAGGAGCAAAGACTAGCAGCGAAAAAGGAAATTACCTTCTGTGCATGCAACGTGGCCCGTCTATTTTCAGGGCACAACGGGAAAAGGATTTCATATAGCTTACCTAACGCCGAAAGAGACGATGCCGGACTTTCGATGCAACTCGTTGAGGTCACCGTTTTGGGTAAATAGGAGCGAATCCAGGCAGGGGTGACTGGTAGGGCCCTTAAACGGGGCTTGCCTCACCCAGATTCCAGAGGGAAATGGATCCTGGAAGTGATGGCGAGAACCAGGCACGTAGTTTTAAACTGCAGATGCAAGCCGGCGTTCAGGCTCCAAAAAAAGGAGGCGCTCCCATGCGCATGAACGCCGCGAAGATGATCATTGGGAAATTCGTTGAAGGTTTTGGATGAGGCAGAGACACGCTTTTAGAGGGGGAATTTCAGATAAATTTCTAGAATATGGTAGCATACTATTATTAACTTTATTTGAGCAGATATTAGAGTGGGATGTATTCTGAGGTCTAAATTTCATATAGATGCACTATGATAATTTTTTTTTTACAATTTGTTCGGCTGGTTATGTGCGAATGAGACCTGTTTGACTTTTTGCGACTCACATTTTTAGCCTTCACTCCCTTAACTCCCCTTATCACAGTTTCAAAAAGTAGTAATTGAACCTTTTAATTTAATAACCTACATGGCTATATTCCGTAAAAAAAATGTTGTATCCTTCTTTCATATATATGGGAAGCACCTTTACACTCAGTGGAAAACAGCGCCACTGCTATAAAGGGATTCACAGCCCACACGTTCTCACAAAATTTCACGACAATTGCACTCGTCATCATTATGTTCTACCTTATGGTGTCCGGATATCTGAGTGGTTAGAGCACAAGGCAGGCTCACTGGTAGCAGTATGATCGTGATTTGACGTCGGATATCAGTCGACTCAGCTGTGAATGAGTACCTGAGTCAAATCAGGGTAATAATCTCGGGCGAGTGCAATGCTGACCACATTGCCTCCTACAGTTTACTGATGTAGTATACAGTTCTGGTCTTGAATGAAGCGGTCTAACACGCTTCAAGGCCCGGATCCAATATGGACTGTTTCGACAACGATTATTATTATTATGGCCTACATTACTGATTCTAGAGTAAACTTATTTGGGGTTTAGTTTCTAAAAAAAATATATTAATATTCTCTTATCAACCCCTTTTGAGGAGACATCGGTATGGAAGGAATTTCGGGGCTTAAACACAAAATAGTGACAGCTTCACGGCTTCCAAAATTATTTTAGTTATTATTTTTCCGACGGCAGAGAGCATGTAGATACCCCTCTAATTATCACTTTTGAAACGGGCTCCTTCTTTGGAAACTTAACAATCATCCCCCTTCTTCCAGTCTCTGCAAAAGGTCTCGGATTCCCAAGATTCCCGTACAAGTAACTGCAGGTGCAGCGATAAATAGCTCTGCGGGGAAACCGTCAAGCCCAGTGTAAAGCGCATTTTTTATGGTGGCCCAATGCTCTGCACTTTGTCTGCTGTCCGATAGGCAAGGTAGCTTTTCCAGATTCAGCGGTTGATATTGAATTTTGAGGGTCGCGGCTCTCCAACTCTGCGAAAAAGGAATGACGCAACACGCAAGCGAACGTAAGCGATCAACAGATATGCACATCCAGGATGTAACTCCTAAATCTGCTGCTGAATGCAAAGTGATCAATCTTCAAACCACACACCGCCAACCATTATCATTAAGGTGCTTCCCTTCCTTGGCATTCAGATCACCAATCACGATCACAATGTCATCTTTAGAAAACCCCTTCTGAACTGCATGTAATTGCTGGTTGAAAGCATTTTTCTCAGGAGAGCTCGTCTTGCGACAGTCGTTTAAAGTAACGCGACACCGGCTTTCCAGGACACAAAAGCACACTATAGGAAGAGTGAGAGTACAACTCTCCAGAGTCCTATCACCTTACTTCTTAGGTGCAAAATGTCCAGCCAATATAGCTGGAATTCTGGCTCTCGAACTAGAGAAAACGAGCATTCTGGGGGCCCTCGATACCATAGCCAAAGTTTGCAGCCATGAAGTCAGTCCGCAGCCGAGTTGTGGTTGATATTACATAATTTGCACAAATTTCTATCCCTTTTAGTCACCCCCCGCACCGCAAGCAAAGAATATTTTGTGTGTATTTTTGAGCCACAATTCACATATTCCACACTTTGCATCAAAGTTAGAATTGATCCTTTGATACGCCGCAGGACAATATTGACCTCCCTTTCGTATACATGAGGACCCCCTTAAACTCAACGTAGAACGATGTTACTCACTGCATGCAAAGAAGGGGGTACATAGTTCCCAACTTCTCACCAATCTTATCAATAGAAGTAACCATTTCTGGAAAAAGTGCGTACGATAGACAGGCAGTGAACCGATTTTATTAAGATTTTGATTTGCGTAAAACCTTAAAAGTGACCGTGTCCATCCAAGTACTTCTACAATAACGCCATTAACTAATATCAAGTATGAAATAAGTGATACTACGGGACGCAATCAGAATAAACTGAACAGGAGAAACTAAATAGTGATCGAATTAGGAAAGACTAAGGAAATCTGCCAGTATTACTTACATAGCTTCTGTTTGTCCAAAATTTAGTAGAGTAAATTTTAGGAAGTGGGGAAAATACAGTTCTGGAATAATGTTTAACGCAATTTGTTTCTTTTTTTAAGGTTTTGTGTAAACACAAAACACAAAACCTTATTAAAATCGGTTTACTGTCTGTCTGTCTGTTTTTTTTTTGAGGAGGTGGAAATCTTCAAAAGACATTGGTCTGGACACAACATCGTGTGGGATTTTTACCCACTAAAACCACCCCCGACTCCCTCCCTGCCCCGCGGAACCACCATAAGGTAAATATTACATTACGGGGCGGAGTCAGCTCACTCTAGCTTAATCCCATTTTTTCTATACGCGACGCACGTGACCGCGCTTTTCTCCTTTCCTCTGCCTTTCGCAATTTATCTTGAATAGATGCGACCATGGAGTTGACCGCATCCCAATTCTCTTGATGTGCTAGCATTTTCGGCACCAGATTTTCTGGTACCAGCATCTCTCCTAGAGTCTCCTCTAGATTCCTCCTTTCTTCCGCAAATCTCAGACAGTGGAAGAATACATGCTCTGGGTCCTCTGGGACTCCATCACAATTTGGACAGTCGGATGAGGTCTCCAATTTAAACATGTGAAGGTATTGGAGATATCCTCCATGTCCCGTGAGAAACTGGGTGAGATTATAATTAATCTCACCGTGTCGTCTCTCCAACCAGTCCTTGATGGCAGGAATGAGCCTGTGAGTCCACCGACCATTTCCCGAGCGTTCCCACCGCTCTTGCCATCTATTTATGGATCTCTCCCTCTCAGCGTTCTTCATCTGCGATAAGGGAGAGATTGGCTTCGCATGGTATATATTCGCCATCTCATCTGCCAAGATGTCAATCGGCATCATTCCAGAGATGACGAATGCTGCATCATCTGAGACAGTCCTGAATGGCGGAGCATACCCTCAGAGCTGTCCTCCTGTAGACTGCATTCAGTTTACTAGTGTTAACTGACATCCGCAATGCCTCGCTCCAAACTGGGGTCGCATAGAGCATGATTGAGGTCACCACTCTGGCTATAAGCAACCTAGAGGTATGCCGTGGCCCTCCCACGTTCGGCATCATCCTCGCCAGGGCCATACTAGCAGTGGATGATTTATCACCAACATACAGTACGTGCTGCTTATAGCTGAGCTTCCTGTCTATCACCACCCCCAAGTATTTGATGGTCGGCTTGGAAGTGATGATATGATTCCCGATTCTAACACAGGCGTAATTTCTCTTCCGGCGCTTCGTGATGAGGACCGCTTCTGTTTTTTCCTCCGCAAGCGTCAAACCAGAGCTCTCCAACCAGCATTTGACAGCACTGATTGCCTCACTTGAGTATAACTCAGCATCTTCGAGATGCTTTGCGACAACAACCAGCGCTATGTCGTCAGCGTAACCCACCACTGTGGCTTCCTCCGGAAGGGGAAGATTAAGAACATCGTTGTACATGATGTTCCACAGTAGTGGGCCCAACACGGAGCCCTGTGGGACACCCGCGGAAACAACATACGACTGTCTGTCTGTCCATCTGTCTGTCTGTCAGTTTGTCTGTCCGTCTGTCCGTCTGTCCGTCTGTCTGTCCGTCACACGCATTTTTCGCGGAGACGGTTGTAGCAATTGGCACCAAATTTGGTAGAAAGGTGGGAACTGTGAACGCTCATGCATACAGTGAGTTACCTCCTTTTACGTCGAATTTCATTACTTAATTTAATACATGCAAAAGGCGGGTGTAAATTTTTTTTTCAAAAAAATATAGTTGGGGTATCAAATTAAAGGTCTTGGTTAGTACTTTTCGAAGCCGGTCTTAGTTTTGACATTTGTTGGAAAGGTGGGGAGTGTGGGGGGTTGAAATTGATCATTTCCTTAACGAACTCATTCTCAGAAACTACCCAACCGAAAAATTTTAAAAAAATCATGGGGCTGCCACTATATGGTGCCTAGGCTCCGAAATACTCTCTATGCCGATACCTGTTCAAATAAAGTTAATAATAGTACATTAGTATAATTTTTAGTAATTGACAGGAAAGCCCCCCTTACGTTCACTCTAGAATCACAAAATTTTGCAGCAATATAGAGTACAGCATAGAGCATAATCGTGCCAAATTTGGTGAAAATCGCACTATTACTAACAAAGTTATACTAGGTCAAAACTATCGCTCCTCTGCAAATTCAAGACTATGAATGCAATATCACCTGAATGTGGATATTTTCACATAATATATGCATATTTTACGTACTGCATGCTAATGGGACACGCTCAAATCTCATTATAAAAGAAATACACAAAACCTTTCATACCTGAAGCGTCTAGCTTCCGGTTTCCCGACTTGTTTTTTTGCTTTTGTGGATTACAATGATACATACAACCGCGCCGCCGCCAAAGACTCTGACTATCGCGAACTTCTAGGATTATCGAGATTCTACTGTACCCCAATATATCACGCAAACAATAAATCTTTTATAAATGAAGACCAAGTTTATAATATTATGTTTTCTAATATTTCCAATATTACAATGAAAACGATTATTAATGGAGACGCCAAAAGAAAGTGCTTTTCGTGCACCAAAATTCCTTATCGATGTTTCTGGTGTAATTAATACAAAACTACAGCGGCCAACTATACGTTTGTATGAAAACGTACGCCCTCTCCCGTCGCTATTTTATCTGAAAAACAAAGGCGGCTACACCAGTTAATCTAAATACCAGTTTTGCATGCCAAATCAGCCAAACATTACAAGATATGCAATTTCAAGGCCCAGGTATGTGCGTATGTCCGAATCCATGTACAAGTCGCGATCATTGCACCCACTTTATCTCTGACTTATCACACTTAATGACCGAACTAACGTCCATCTCAACCTGCGTACTAACCCTGAAACCGAGCGGCTGCCAATATCACTAATCGGTTAATTATATTATTTTTTTGATAGCTGGATTGAATTAGTCGCCGACACGTACAATCAGTTCATTATTGAGCTCTGCGGGGCTAACTCCACTGTCCACACATCACACTTCGTACACTATCACCTGCTACTACTCGCAGCCCAGTACGTGAAGCGTTTTTTATTCTGTGATGATTCCGCTGTCTACTAATAAAATCGTGCCATCAATTACGGAGCAAATTCATTCTTGGTGTTGATAAAAACATAGCACATCCAATGATTGCGGGTGCAGTAAAGTTCCGAGTGTGACTAAAGTGGTAGCTCTTATATCTGTGCAAAGAGTCCGTGCACGTAGTAAGATAGTGTCCTTAGAAAAAGTTGTCGAGTGTTGCAAAGGATGAGAAGTGCTCCGAGTAAAATGGCTCAAGGAAGACGTGTTCTGCAGTTTTTACTGGCGGTGTCGTGTTTTGCTTCATCCAGTGCAAGGTGCGAAACGAAGTCAACTACTTGGATAAGTTACCTGAGTGCGCTTGGAAAATAGTGCAAGAAGAAAAGTTACTCCCACCGAGCAGCATGTTTGCGAGTCCCTGCATTTAAGCAATTAAAATCATCTTAAAACAGACGAGGGAAATGTGTAATTGCACTGACATTAGGAAATCTCAGATTACGTAATACTCTTCAACCTTTAGAATGAAATTCTGAAATCACAGGCAAGATAAGACTTTGAGCAAAGATAGGAATTAATTGGAAAATAATTATGTGATGCTCACCCGCTCCTCTTCATGAGTGGCAATAATTACATCTACTAAAATCCGTCGCATAAATATCGGAAACAATCCAATTATATTATTATTTGAAAACATGACCAACCCGTGTTTGGTTTATGTCACTTCACCACAACACAAATGTACTCGTATCCGTTGAAGCAGCACACTTTTTGCAAACGAGTATCTACATAATATACCTGTTTATTTTGGGAATCTCTCTGCTTATTCATTTCGTTACAGATCTCCATATTTATAATGTCACGGCTTGATATCATTTCTCACTAACATCACCAGTGAATGCTTTCTAGTATAGTCATCGCATTGCTCTTTGTCACATCATACAAAGGTGGCCATTCATCATCATCAATATTGCTCCTAAATACTGCATCATTTTCACCCATTCGGATTAGGTGACCTACCCACCCGCAGTCTATTGAGCAGGATTTTATAACCCTCTCGTAGGATACCAACAGTTTCATGAAGGATTTTGAGACGCGGCTGAAAGCAAATAATTTCTCTTACTAAGAACCCAAGTCTCCGAAGAATGCACAAGAACTGGATCTTTCATTTTCATAAATAGTAACAGCTTTGATCCTATGATGTGGCGTTTCGAACGAAACGCTCTGTGTAAGAAAACAGCTTGTACTTCTCGAGTTACTCAGCCTAATCTTACCAGTTTTGTTGGGAAAGCGAATTATCCAATGGCCGTGTGAAGCGTTATCCTAGCTATGCTATCAAAGTTGGGTTTAAAGTCGATGAAAATATTGTGCAACTGATGAACATATTCCAAAAGTTTTCCCATTGATCACCACACTACACTAGCACTATTAAATCGCCCATCGGTTGTGCCTTTAGAGCTCCACCCAGTTCCTGGACTTATTCTTGTATTGCGGTTATTATTGTGTTTGTCGCCCTCCAAGCTTCTCCTCAACGATTTTGCGGGGTCCAATAACTACGTTGAGGGCGTCATTTAACCTCCCCCATCCATCTGCCAATTTTGGACAATGGGATGGGAGTTAACATGCTCCCAGTCCTCATGTGTAGCAGCAAATACTACCTATAATCACCATATCCCGTCAGAAACTGTGTTAGATGGTAATTAGATTCTCTGTATCGTTCGCTCGACTCATCACTCAGTCATGGGATTTCTCTGGCATAAATGCGCCTCATTCGCTTCAGGATCCAAAGGGATGGTTCCCACAATGGCATACTGCTTCACACCCTCACCATGTTTGACCAGTATACTGAATTCACCCTATTCCGGCTCACCGCATTGTCGAAAGCACTCTACCAGACAAGGGCCCGTATACCTCTGCAATAAGCAGCCCGCAACCACATTTTGGCCTTCAATCCTTGCTAGAAATGAACTAGCTTTCTGGTGCATACTCCACGTGTCCCTTGAAACTACAAGGGATATAAATCTAGAGACTTGATGGATTTCGAAATGACCCAATTACCCGAATTTTGACAGTAATACGACAGTAACACAATTGATACTAAGCACCTCCACCGCTTTTTCTTCCGCTAGGTCCAGTTTCACCATTTGATGGCATAAATGATTTCACTTCCATAGAGTTCTGGAGAGGGTTCGTAACTACCACCACCGCAAGGTCGTCTGCAAACCCAATCAACGTTGACTTCTCTATCACGCGAAGGCCGAAAACTCCGTCATGCATTATGCTCCTTAGCAAGGACCACAATACGGAGCCTTGGGAACACCTGATATCACAACATATTCTTTGGCGCCGCCATTCGTCTCGTCTAAAGAAGTGTCTCCGAGAGATCACCACTATTAGCGCGATGAACAGAACCAGCGTGTTGTATATTACCATGTTGCCCGTAGCGTCTAAAAGACATATAGGGCCCAGGAAGTGGGTGCACTAGGTGATTATTGGACTTCGGTAGCAGGGCCAATTCCTACCACTGGGCGGAATCTTCTCAACCTAATTTTACCTGCCGCTTTCAGTACCTGGTTCAGAATTTCGTCCACCCTTGGAGACTTATCTTATCTTATCTTCAATTAGTTTACAGATCTCTTGTAGTTTCTCTTCGGTCACTCCGGGGATCGAGGAGACATTCTATTGAACAAAAGCCGCAGGCACGTGCTTTGCATTTTTGCCCATAAGTGTTGCTATTACCACCTTGTAGTCATCCCGATGAGTTCGTTTTCCACTAGGTATATCTAGCTGTTGTAATGCCGCTTCATTTCCCGTCTGGCCTTATCAAGGATACTTCAATGATCGACTTCCCGTTGTACTTTGTCAAAACTCGCTTTCGATTGTCGCGGCTTCTGATTGGAGAAAAATATCCTGGTGCAGTGTTCACTCACCCACCAGACCATCCCTCTAACCAACGAAATTCTATCAGTCAGATCGACAATCGAGTTGACTACAATGTCCAGCTCTACAAGGGTTTCAGGTAACATTTGGCCCCTGGTGTTCGTCACTCGGCTTCCCATTCAATGGCCCACGCGTTGCTATCACCGACAATAATTTCAGTACTATGTAAGATTCTAGCATGCCCTTATATTGCGTTATTGTTGCACTAGGGAGGGGGCGTAAAAGCTGTAGATATTGATGCCGTTGACGTTTGCCCTTACAAAGCCGGCTCCCGAGAATCGTCCCCAATTTTATCTTGCATAGCTGCCCGTATTGCGTTTAAGCGCACTCAGAGCGCAATTAGTAGAGAATTTTTCAAATGGTGATTTCTCGGAAATAAAATAACATATTAATTTGCATTTTTTTTTATTTTGACGATAAAGAATGAAATCAAAATAAAAAATATATCCGGTTGTTGTTGTTACACACAGGATTCTATTGGATGTTGAAATTTCAATCTAACGTGTTTAGTAGTGCATGCTGCGCAATATGACTGAAATCAAGACAGCTAAAGCATGTCTTGGGAGATGTTACCTTTACCATTTGATCACGAAAACTACCCGCTGGCTTCTCGCTGGATTTATTTAGCTCCAACATCTGACCTCCTTTCTGCGTTCGCCTAATACGGCTTACGTTACTGCCAATTCTGTCAATTCCACATGCACTTTCACTGTCCGATGGATACCGGCGACCTCCTTTCTTGGATATAATCATTATTTCCGGATGAATCTTTTTTAAGTCCTTTTGCCGCTTGTTGTTGCCCATCATGGTCCATTGCTCGGTTTTACAAGATGCCGATTGTTCCTCTTTTGTCAATGTTCAAGCCGTAATCAACCTTTCAGATAATTTTCGCCGGTTTAGCTTTCTTCGGTCAAGAGGTTTTTTGTTGTTGGCCGCTTGCTTCAAACCCACGGGGTGTACTAATACCCTCCCTACTCTGTTCTCCGCGTTAACGTCCACGTTTTTTTTAAGAGGTGTCACCTGCGTTTTTCGCGCAACTTTGCTACATGACGCTTGAGCATTTTTCCGCTCCTGTCGCTCTAATGGGCTTAATGAACTTACTTAAGTCTTTCGTAGCAGCAGCATTATTGTTTATCCGAGGGCTATTCGTATTCCTTTTCGAGTCCCGCGACGAATCTTGTCAGCCAAGTTTCCGGTTGTTGAGAAATTCAGCTCATCACTCCAAAATGCTCCCACGGTTGAGAAAAAGATTTTCCTTTCGGAAAGATGGGCATTGAGATTTAGATGGCGTCTTCCCGCTGATTTGTTTGTAAACTTTCTGCGCTCGGTGTGATTTCTCCCTATACTTCTCCAGTTTACAAATTAGTTGGGCGACGTGGCGTAATTTTTTAATAGCCTCAAAATATCCACACCATAAAGTTAATAGTTTCCAAATCGATATCTGCTTAAATGAAGTGAATCATGGTAAACTACTGAATTTTATAAATTTACCCTTAAATCCGTGCCAGAAGCTAAAAAGTGAAAGCAATAATATAGGGCACAGTTCGGGAAAATTAATTAGAACTCTTACTATTAATAACAAAATTATGGCAGATCAAAACTTTATTTCTGGTTTGATTTTACTCCACCCTAAAACTTATTCTCCGTCTCCATCTAAACACCGTAGATTTTCACAGAGGTCCACCAATTCAATACCTTGAAAAACTTTCTAATGTCCTGCCCCATCGCTTCATCTCAGGCACGGTCAGCCACATTTTCCTTTTCTACTATAGATATTGTCCCTGTAGATTTCCGGACTAAATCAGCCTCACCCATACGTTGTAGACAACCCGCCCATTGTATCCTATTCAGCCGGAAATTTAACCTTGCCTTCATTAATGTGCACATGAGGTGATTACGCCCGCTCGATCTGAGTCAAGGCAGTTTGTCAATCTCGACTTGTCCTTCCTATTAGGTCGAGATCGTTAGCATAGGCTAGCGCCTGGGTGGACTTGTAGACGATGTTGACTTTTCCATTAGTATCAACATCGCGGATCGTTTCTTTTTTACGGCCAAGTTAGAAGGGATGCATAATAATATAGGACATCCTTTTGTAGTTATTCTACTGCTGTCATTTGATCTAACACATCGGTAAAGCTCAGCCCAGTCAGTCTTATCAATTTAGTCGCAATATCGAATTGGCTCATGGCTGTGTAAAGTTTTACTCGGCCTATCTTATCATAGGGAACCGTGAAGTCGTTGAAAAATAGGGCAACAAGTGTGCCTGTTTCAATAGTTTCTCCATTGATTTCCACGTGGCAAAAATGTGATGCATTGCGGTTGTCAATCAATCTTCAAATTTTTGAACCGATGTATGGCACAGAACGTTTCCTCCATGTTGGTGGTGGCGGTGTTTGCCACCATCATCGAACCAGTCAATCGAACTTTTTTTTGACGCGGGCGGAACATATTTGTGGTTGTACCTATGATAATGTTCTTCAAATGGTTGTCAAGTTCACTTTTCGATACTTCATCTCGAGGAGATCTGATAGCCATGGCTACTTGGGCATCCATATTCCTCTTACGCGTGCTACGAAGGGCTTTGTTACGGATCTCTTCACCTGATTGGCGAGGGGGATGTCATGTGGCACCACGACAACGAGAAAGTGATCCAAATTTATATAGCCACCCATATATGATAAATTACGACATTTATCAAATCTCAGAAGTATAGACGTTCAATTAACACCTCTTTCCGTGGAAACCAGCCACTTCCAAAAACCATTTTTTATGAATAATTCACAGTCGATCATTGGTGGTTTTACGCAACCTGTGGGAGCCGATATGTCACTTGAATACGGGCTCCGTACTTAGCTGTTCAAATCTACAAGTATGATTTTAATATCATACTTGGGACAGTCGAGTGTTCGCTCCACTACCTCATAGAATGAACCCTTCTCCCATTCTACAGTTTACTCTATAGCATTAAAGAAGTTAATGTGCGAAGTTTACCACGCGAGTGCAGAATGCATAGCCGTTCGTTTATGTTTTAGAAGCCGATACCAACCTTGTCCGAGAGTATGGTTTACCGGATCATTATAAAACATAGATATATGATATAGTGATTGTTTTATAATGAGCAGCCTCCGCATATTCCGCAGGGTAACGCGGTGATTTCAACCATATGTTAGGACGGAGTGTCAGCTATTTCGCAGCTCCTATTCTGTACAGACATCATCACCTTGGGAAAATGCATTTGCCGGAGAGGTAGCAATGGCGTAGGTCAGGACGCCAGACAGCTTTTAGGGACATCGAATTGGTGGACCTCGGTGTAAAACTGCGGTATCTCGAGTTCCTTACTAGGCCTAGACCGGATGCCGATTGTTGCGCCGTTGATGATGATGATGTCGAGAATTTGCGCTGTCCTTTTTAGGGAAAAAATAGTTGATCCATGCCATGGGGAAGGGCCTAAGTGACCGCCTTCCCAACCTTACCAGCTATTTATATCTCATAGAATCGCCTTTTCAATACAATTCGCAAAAATTATGCGCAGGGTAGTGACATGGCATTATTGACAACCTATGATCTGTTATGATGGACATTATAACTTTGAAGCACTCTTCAGTCAGCTGTTTCAACTGATTAGAAAAAATGGCAACATAGAGTCGATGTTGAGTTAACAAACATACTCTCGCCAAATATACGTTCTTTTAGTATGTCAAACTACACTTCAATGTAATATTAACATTCTATGTCTGTTCTCATGGCTTATAAGCAGTATATTCATATAAAAGCGACAAGTTTGACTACTGCACTTGATCGAAAATAATTAATAAAAATAGGATTTCCACCAAACTTCTCAATAACTTGCCCTATCATGGGCGTCGTTATCGAGACTCAACAGGGACTAACAATAGAATCTGCCCAGTGCTTTTGGGGTTTTCCCATCGGTCTTCGTCCTTGTTTTCTATCTTACGATGAACGTGGCCGGCTAATTGCAGCTCCCGAAGTTTGAGTATTTTGAGGATGTCACATTCGTCAAATATTTGATACAACTCATGGTTGTATCTGATTCGTTATTGGTCGTCCTCTCGTTTAAGTCCTATTATTCTGCTCAGGACAATTATTGCATGTCAACTTATTACCTTTGACCACTTTTGCGTGTTCTTGGTTTCAGATGGTGAACACCAAATTACAGATAGTTTTCATGGTCCATGGATCGCCTGATACCATTTATGCCTGGCGCCTTGGTTATTTTTTGACATTGGATGGATGGCTCTATTTCACCAATGTTAGCGGTTCAATGTTTCCATTACACTCGACCATCATTCTTGTAGGTGCTGGTGCTTGACTTGTATGTAAGTCGTTGAGAACTTCTTTCAAATAAGACGCCCATCACTCATATGTGTCCGTGTCGGAAATTTTCGTAATTTCCCCCAGCGCCGGAATTCATGTTCAACCATTTTTTTCGCTATTATTTTGGTAGCCCGTTTGAGATCATACAAGATGTCGTCTATGGGTTTCCCAATGCCATTCAAGAGAATAACGTTTTATCATTCTTTCAGTTTTGCCTTATACTCTTCCGCCCTTATATTCTTTAGTTTTTCGAAGTTGGATGGTTTTATTCCGTGTAGGTTTGAGATTCGGCACTTTTCAACGGTTTTTATCATATATATGATGATTGGAGTCGCACGTTGGTCCTCGATATCATCTAACGCCTTTTCTTTTGGTAATGGGAACGTTGTCTACCTGGTTGAAAGTAATGTGATCTGGGGACGTGCATGTCCTTTTGTAAATTATCCTGTATGGAAAGTATGTGGACTTTATAATTAAATTTCTGCTACTTGCAAGGTCAGTGAGACGTTGGCAATTGTCATTTAATATATCATAGAAACTGTGCCCTGCGGTTGTTCCTCGATGTGTCTTCTCGTACCCATCCTTGACATTGAAACAGCCTAGCATATCTTGACTTCATTCGGAGGCAATGAGTTGTAAAGTCTTTCTAGCTGTAAAGTTGCTTTTTGACTTCTTCATCTGTTTTTTCAGTTGGGACAAGCAATATATTAAAGACCTTTGCTTTGATGCTTTAAAGTCTGTATTCACGACGAAAGCGACTCAAAACTCACGTTTCTATGATAGCTTCACACTTTTGAAGGACATGAGCGATCTCATGTCGGTTACAATACTAAGTACATTGCTGCAAAACTTACTTCTTTATCTGGATTTGTGACGAGCATGCTATTCACATAACATGGAGTTAACATATCCTAGGCTATATTATTATTTGCGTTTCATGGACAAATAGACGAACAGATTGATTTGAATAAAGTTTTGTCTAAAATAAAACCACAAAAAGCAAAATTTTGGGTTTCACTGATACTTTAGCGAAGTTAAACGATTCTAAATGTCTTTTTTGGAAAATAAATACAAGATAAACCATATGGAACTATTGCAATCGCTCGTGGTGTTAATTCAAATATCGCTGCCAATGTTCAAGAGTGCTTACCTCTCATCCTTCCTCTACAGGTGGGACCTGACATTCATAAATATCTTCGTCACCTTCGAGCATAAGTATTCATTTCAAGTTCCCAGGCATAATATATGTATATTACTTTAAAATATAGGGTGAAATCTTCAATTATTCTCATTCATTCAATTCGAACAGTGCACAATTCACAAAATACAATGATGAGCGTTTACCATCCCCCGCCCTAGAAAAACTCAACAGGATAAGGAGTATAATGGAAAACAGCACGACCCTCGAAGGCGACCCGATTCAAGCGTATATCGTTCCAATGAATGATGCACACCAAGTACGTAAACTTTCTACCCCCCAAAAAATAAAACACTTTCCTATCAAGCAAACAACTGAAAATTTTATGACGATTATATTTTTTATGATTATTTTCGCACCGTCATCACCACAACTCACGCAATCAGAGCGAGTACATTGCTGAACGAGACAAGCGAATTTTTTACCTTACAAACTTTAGTGGATCTGCGGGCACGGTCATTATTACCCAAAAACATGCCCTACTTTGGACCGATTCCAGATATCACATTCAGGCCGAACGACAGCTCGATTTAAATTACTGGACGCTAATGAAACAGGGTCAGTATCTCTGCGATACCACCATATTGTCCATAAAATGAATTAACTTTAATATGATTCTCATGTCGCACTTTTTATGCCTGCGGACATACCTCCGAATGGCCAACAGGAAAGAAAGATGTTCCCACAACCGAGAAATGGCTACTGGACAATTTGGCCAATAATTCGCGAATTGGCGTCGATCCATTCATTCTATCGTCCTCGACATTTCTGCAAATTGCTGATAGCGTAAAACCACATGGGCATGCTCTTGTGCCTATTATGACGGATTTAGTGGACGAAATTTGGGACGAGAGACCGCCAGTCACTAGCAATGAAATTTATCCAATTGCAATACAGTTCACTGGTGAGTACTTCCAGAATTTAATGACAGACTTGTTGACGGAAAGCATTTTCACAGGCATTTAATGCCACAGTCAATGTACATTCATTTCTACCCAATCGAAAAGGCGCTTCCATGTTTTCAATGGTTCACAAAAGAAAATTCAGACAAATTGCAAAAATAGAAACCTCAAAAATTATAAAAAACTTTATATCATATACATGCAATGTACTTTATGTAGGAATCTTATTCATCCAACCCCTTCCCTTAAAAGTACGAGTACATGAGTACATGAGACTTGTTCAATTGCACTTTATTCCGGCACCCCAACCCGATTGGAATGCATGCTTTGAACTTGACCAGATGTACCAGATTCTAATGAAAAAAGTAAAGACTGCAAAACGTGCTAAGGACTGCCCCTTTTGATTTCACAGTGACAGTGAGAAAATTTCCCAAGCGCAATATGAAAATAAAATGAAATTAGATGAGATGTGAGCGATTTTAAACTTGAATAGTTCCCTTGCTTTTACTTTTCGCATTATAGTCGGAAAACATTTGCTTTCCTCTCCCAAAGTGAAGTAATCGAGATTCTTCGTAATTATGCTAATCTTTCAAACGCGAAAAACTAAAAGATATTCCCTTGGAATTTCGGGTTGCTCATCGAAATTGCAGATTAATCGAACTCGCGACCTTAGGCGTGCATAAGAATATCTGGGAAAGTATGTACATCAATAAACTGATCCCTTTTAAGATCCTTGTATATTTCTGGTAGATAGTAACCACAAGGGGCTATTTTAGTGTTAAATTTATAAAAATGGGTATCATTTTAAAACTGTAATAAAATTAAAACTATAAAAGCTATTGAAACTTTAAATACAAGGAATATTGAATCCTTAAAATTAAAAATTCATGGTTACCCAGATTTTCCGCGTGAGGTGATACCAATTCAACAAAAATATTTCCTTAGCTCTGATGAATATCTACTGCATGCACCTAACCTAAATTTCAAGCTTTTCAGTATAGCGCTTTCGTTGTTAGAGTTTTGTGTAAAACAAAACCTAATTAAAATCGATTCAATGTCTGTCTGTCCGTCTGTTCGTCTGTCCGGCTGTCTGTCTGTTTTTTTTTTTGTTTAAGGATTTGGAAATCTTCAAAAGACACACCAGTGTATGGGATTCTTGCCAAGTAAAACCACCCCCGACTCCCCCCAAGCCCCGTGAAACCACCATAAGGTATTACTTCACGAGGCGGAGTCAGCTCACTTTCGTCTCTATGCGGCGTACGTAACCGCGCTTTTCTAGTCTTCCCTGTCTTTCATTTTTGCGGGGTATTCTTTATAGGCGCGCTCTTTTCCCATGGTCGATTCTGCCTACCGCCCTGTGAGCCACTCTTCTGGCTCAATATACCACCAGTAGTTCCGTCTTCTACTGGGGAATGAGCACCTCCAAAGCATGGACGCGTCTCACGCTTTGGCAATGCATTGGGCCACATGGACAGCTCTTTCCGTAGAGGCGCCTGCTTTATTAGGTTGATCTAGCCACACCTCTATGAAGGTCTGCGCATCCAGAGCTTCAGCTGACTAGCCTGAAATCTTTCTCGGTTTCGGACATGATGGTCTTCTGCCCGGTGACTCCACGCATAGCCCAAAGAAAATTGCGTGGTGATCGCCGTGGATGTAGTCCTTGTTGATGCACCAAGACATACCACGTGTCAGTGCAGGGCTGACAAAAATTAAGTCTAAGATTGAGGCAGACCCACCTTTTCTGAAACGTGTTTTCATAACTTTCGTTGGCCAGAATTATATCCAACTGTGCGAAAGTGTCTAGTAGACTGCGGTCCCTTGCATTTGTCACCAGCAATTACCCTTGGACTACGACCCCTTGCGTCGAGAACAACACTATCAAGCATTTTCTCGACAGTGTCAGACTTGGTGACGCGTAACAGCTGTACACACATACCCCGTTTATTTTCGCCCACACAATGCCACTGTATGCCTGACTCCCAGTACATTGTATGGCTTGTCGGCCGCATGCCCATATCGCCGCTCTACAAGTCAAATCTGTAACCCATACGCCATCGTGACGGTTTCTATAGGGTTCGCTAATGATGGCAATTTCCACCTCGGATTCGTAGGTGGTTTGCTCAAGTAAACCTTGAGCGACCCTACAATGATTGAGGTTTATTTGAATAGACCTCATTTTTTCATTGAAGTCAACGCCTTCCTAAATTCCAGGCATTCAGCACATCCGCCAATATGCCGGTAATCCTACCCGTCACTTCCTTCGCACAATAAGCATTTGGAGTCCCTATTGCACGCTGTGGCAATATGGCCTTTCTACCCATACTTTCTGCATCGATCGGACCGATCAATGCTGGTGGTGCATGTCTTCGCTAAATGGCCAAACGTGAGACACCTCTTTAGATAAATCTGCTCTCTTAGACAGCAAACAACCTATTCGATTCGAATCTTCCCGGCCGCCGATAATTTCTGGGCTGCGTCCACTGGTAATCGCAATGTCGCCATTTGAGTATTACCATAGGCTCAAACTCACAATGGACTCCTCGGCAAGTTCCTCCAACTTGAACTGTTCCATTAAGGCAGTACAAATTTCTCCTTTGGATGTCACTTCATCGAAATCCTTGCACTGTATATAGAGCTCATTGTTTTTGGGTCCGTACTGTGACATTCTCCCCAAGTGAGTTCTTAACTTGAGTTCGGAAGCCTTCAGTTTTTCCCAGTTTTTTTCAACTCAAACATGAAGTCACCCTTCTGGGCCCTTCGAATCTTGCTAACATTTCCGCCTAGATCGGGGTCAGCTTTGACATTTTTTCAGTTTTGCTGGAGATCACAATTGCTTCTGAGCGAATTTGCACTTTTGCCTTTTTCTTCGCCTTTTTATTAACTGCCTTGGTCCATCCACCATTTTCATTCCCCTTGGATTTTGCCGATTCTATTACCGGAGCTCGCACACATCTTTTTGCCGCACTGTCTTGTTTGGTGGCAGACTGATTGCATTACGAATAGGTGTCACTTGGGTCGCCTGTGACACCGTTGCGGCGGCAGATTTCAACTTGAACTTGGAATTGAGTTCCTCCTGCTGTCATTTGTTGTAGAGCACTCTAATAGCTATCACCATATTTTTTATAGCTTAGTCCGTTGTGGTTGTCCTTGATAAACTCGGATAGATCACCTATTTTTGCATCAAGCTATGTGAAGGGTAATTCCTCTGCTGTGGGGCTCTGCTCTCCATGAGTCCTAACCGGATTACTACTTTAAAATAGTCCTTCACATTTGGCATCCATTGACCATGCTTCTTTTTTAACTTTTTTGATGTTTGGCCTTCGCGGTGATCTCAAAGTTGACGAACTTCTTCTGAATGGGTCCTTGTCCTGGTCCTGGAGTACATCCTGTTGTTGCTCGTCTTGAATATGTGCCGTTGGTTTTGTTTCTGTTTTTGTCGTCCAAAGATCTGCTTTCAAGTCAACCCTTCTTCGATTTTATTGCTGGTGTTCTTGGTAGAGTGCTACTTCGGTTGAAGACCACCTTTACCAAATCTAAAACAATCGTAGCATTAGATGCCACGGTGCCCAAGTTTTCCACCAACGAGGCACTGCGGTCTAGGGCTATCGATGACCGGGAGCCCGCTTGCTCACTCCCAAAAGCCGCCGGTACTGGGGTTCCGAGCCCTTGCGCCGTAAGTTTCCTCCTTCTCACGTTTTCCATAGTGATTTTATGTTCTGGATATCCTTCCCCCCAGCCTTTTTGGTCCGCGCACCAGAGATGAGCAAACACTAACTCATGCACAGTCAGGAAATAAAAGTGCATGAACACATATTTACGCATCAATACGTATGCCTTAATCCTCCAGCTGGGGTCGCACCTGATGGGAGATCTGGTCACTCCTCGCAGGCCGTCTGTCCGTCATTTTTATTGAAGAGGTGGAGATCTTCATTGGTATGGCCACGCCCGTGGAACCACCTCAAGTTATTACACCATTACAAAACGAGGAGCAGTCAGCTCAGTTTAGCTTGGTCCCCTTTCGTCTCTACGCGGCGTACGTAACCGCGCTTTTCAAGTCTCCTCATCCTTTCGTAGGTTGCTTTGGATAGATGCGACCATGGTGTTGATCGCATCCCAGCCTTCCTGACATACTAACATTCTTCTAGAGTCTCCTCAAGGTTCTTCCTTCCTCCACAAACCTTAGACAGTGGAAGAATACATGCTCTGGGTTCTCTGGGACTCCATTGCAGTTTGGACAATCGCGATATCCTCCATGCCCCGTAGGAAACTGAGTAAGATTATAATTAATCTCACCGTGCCGTCTCTCCGTCTGTCTATCAGTCACACACAATTTACTCGGAAACAGCTGAACAGATTGCCACGAAATTCAGTGAGAACAGGTGGTTTGTGTGCTCCTTTACGTACACCGAATGGTGCCATTTTGTCTTAAGTTTGTGCAGGTGTACATTTTTTTTCACAAAACGTGGTCATGTCGGGTATTAAATGATAGAGCTCAATTAGTATAAAACTTGGTATCAGCATGAGCAATAATATAGGATATAATTTTGAAAAGTTTGAAGGCAATCCAACCATTATTAGTAAAGTTACAGAAGGTCCTAATTTCGCATTTCAGGTAAATTTATTGCACCCTAAGACGCGTATGAAGTTATCATCATATAAAGTGAAACGAGGGGTCCATGGTGACGTTTTAGTTTTCTTTTTTGGCTTTTTTTTAGTTATTTGCATATCAGTGTCAATTTATGTGTAATAAAGCTTGTGGGTAGTAACCAATATAATAGGCATGTGTGTACCTGGTTACCAGCTGTCTTAAATTTACGTACATGCCTTTGTGCCCGGAGTAAAGCAGAAATACGTGAGGATGCGTCAGATCAATTTATCAATGCGGTAATAGACAATGTTTGTTTATTTAGGATGAACACAGTATTTATGTCGTTGATATGCATCTACATATGTATATCTTGAAGTTTGATCAAATATGATGGAACATTTTGAAACGCCCAGCTTCTGGTTTCCCGACTTACTTGTATCTGTTGTTGGTTGTCTTCTTCACATTTGTTAATACTATTGAGGTCCTAGTGTGAAGCGTATGAGGTTGACTGCTATCAATACAGCGCTTTCCAAATCAAATTATTTGTGTAAATGGCTTTTTAGAAAGTAGAGGGCAATTGAATTTTTAACTATGTACACAGGGAACTGTCATGCACTTATCATTCCTAACAAGAGCCTAACATCCGGTTTCCCGACTTATTTTATATTTTCATCGGGATAATGTCAGAAATGAAGTTTCACATTGCCAGACAGTTATTGTAATAGCAACCCCTCGCCAAGTTTTATACTATGACTTAGGTCTAGGGTCCGCGGGCTCTCTCTAAATGTTAAGGTGTTAATCATTTCATATGTAGAACGCGGATGTTACCCAATCGAGAGCGGGGATGAAGTGCTCGTTTCACCTCATAATTGCTCATAATGCATTAACGTTCAACACCGGGGTTTGACAAAAGCAAAACCCCACATATATACATATTTTTAAGGTTAACATAGCTATGAAGTCCCATGCATACAGTCAGTGATATAAATTTACGTGGAGTGCATTCAAACGGTGGACCTAAAATTTTTTTCACCTAATGTACCCTCGAAGGGTATCAAATGAAAGGTGACAATTAGAACTTTTACCAGCACATTTCAGTTTTAACGCAAATTGGATAATGCCCTAGTAACGAGTCAAAATGTGCACGCTTAAAGTAAGACAGGACACATTTTCGAAAACTACCCAACCTGAAAATCTGAAAAAATTCAGAGCAATGGGCTCATATGAAATATAGACCTCATAATATGTACCACCCCGATATCTGCTCAAATAAAATTATTAATTGTATATTACCAACCTTTTGAAATTGAGTGAAAAATCCCCCTTAAGTTCATCCTAGGAGTACTAAATTTAGCAGCAGCATAGAAGACAGTATTGCGCATAATAGTGCCAAGCTTCATCGGCTATTAGTATCAAAGTTATAGCAATTCAAACTTATCAATTCTACGCGAATTCACTACATCTTAAGTCAATTTAGGCGAATTCACTAAGGCATCATAATTAACGAGAATAATTAACATTTAATTTGATTTCATTTATGAAGAACTTACTTCTCCTCAGCTCTCTTTAAGGTTTCGTGTAAAACAAAACCTTATTAAATTCAATTCGCTGTCTTTCTGTGTGTTACATGCACTTCTCTCAGAAACGGTTGTGCCAATTAATACATATTTCGCTGCCGTGAGATACATCGCACTATGTAGAGCTCAAGGGCAGGGGGTCTCCCCACATGCAAAAGGGGCTGTCAATTTTTTTTCACCAAGCATATTCATGTGTGATATCAAATGTAAGGTCTCGATTAATTCCTTTCAATGCGGACGACAAGGGAGCTATTCTAATTATTACATCTGTCGAGTATTGATTGTAAAAAACCTAGTCTATGTTCCGGTGTACCTAAAAATTGTGGTTTGCAAAGAAATGGACTATTTTAGTTAAAGTCGGTTATCACGTCGGGGTCACCAATTTAACTAAAATAGTCCATTTCTTTGCAAACCACAATTTTTAGGTACACCGGAACATAGACTAGGTTTTTTACAATCAATACTCGACAGATGTAATAATTAGAATTTATTAAATTTTAATGAATCAGTAATAGCAAACGACTATTTACACCTTAGAGGCAGAAGAGAAAGATCTCGCTTCATGTGTTTCTTTCTGCCCCTAACTCATGGCACACTTTTCTCGCTAGTCTTCCACTCCCGTGACGAGCTCTACAAAGTGGATAGTTTCGCGCCATCCATTTGTTCGCATTCGCAACATTCGAAATAAATTTCGAATGCTGCGAATCCTGCCGCGCCACATCACCCCGCCCCCAGATGAAACGTAGGGGTTTCGGCAACTGATCCCGGAACTTCGTTCACCGTCAATCCACAAAGCGGACATGACGCTGCTTCGGGGCGGACACGGGTTTCAGCCTGGGCAGAGAGACCGCCTTTTTGTGTCCACCGATCTCGAGCTGGAAGAAATGTTCTCCCCGCTCGAGAACGCGGTGCGGGCCCTCATATGGAGGCTGCAGCGGCTTCCGGACGGCATCCGTCCTGACCAGAACGTGCGTGCACGTGTCCAGTTCCTTGGGCGAACAGGCAGGTGTGGACGAGTGTCGGGTGGGTGGTGTGGCTTTTATGCGTCGGAGATTGTCTCTCAGCAGACGCACCAACCCCGACTCTGTGAGACCCGATCTCTTGTCGAAGACCGCTTGGGAGTCTCGGGTTCTCCCCGTATACTAGCTCCGCGGGGCTGGCAGCAAATTCCTCTCGTCGGGTTGTACGTAGGCCGAGTAGGACGAGAGGCAAGACTTGGGACCAGGACGGATCGTCGTGTGCCATAATGGCGGCTTTCAGCGTCCGGTGCCAACGTTCTAGCATCCCATTGGATTGCGGGTGGTATGCAGTAGTCCGCTGGCGTTTAAAACCAAGGAGTTTGCCTAACTCGGAGAAAAGAGTGGACTCAAATTGCATTCCCTGGTCAGTGATGACCACTGCAGGGACGCCAAAGCGAGGTATCCACTCTCGACCGAGGGCTTCGGCACATGATTGCGCCGTCATATCTTTCAGAAGTACTGCCTCAGGCCACCACGTAAACCTGTCGATGATTGTGAGACACTACCTATAACCGTGCGAGTCTCGCAAAGGCCCTACTATGTCGAGGTGTATTGTGTGGAATCGCTTGGTAGTGCGGGGGAATGAGCCCACTTCTTTCCTTACATGCCTGGAGACTTTACACTTCTGGCACGCGATGCACTCTCTGGCCCAGGAATTGACATCCTTATTCATAGAGGGCCAGAAGTATTTCTCGGTGACTAGCCGATTTGTTGTCCTGATGCCTGGATGCGCTAAGTCGTGAACTGCGTGGAACACTTCCTTGCGAAAGGTGACCGGAATGTATGGCCGAGGTCCCTTTTCCGAGTCTTCGCAGCCGAGAGAGAGGTTTGAGCCGAAGATGGGCAACTCCTGAAATTTGTATTTGGGGTTGGATTTGAGACTCTGAAGTGCTGCGTCATCCTCCTGCGCCTTGGCAATAGCCGAGAAATTGAGTGAGGCGGGAATGTTAATCTCGGAGACACGAGACAAAGCGTCAGCAACTATGTTGTCCTTGCCGGACACGTGCTGGATGTCTGACGTAAACTGACTTATAAAGCTCAGATGTCGAAGCTGACGAGGGGACGCTTTGTCGGGCTTCTGTTTCAAAGCGAACGTGAGAGGCTTATGGTCCGTGAACACTGTGAACGGCCTGCCTTCTAGGGAGAAACGGAAGTATTTAATGGACAAGTACGCGGCGAGCAGTACGCGATCGTAGGTACTGTCGTTCCGTTGAGCGGAATTCAACTGCTTAGAGAAGAAGCTCAACGGCTGCCAAACTTGATCCACCTTTTGGTGAAGGGCAGCACCTATTGCGATGTCAGAGGCATCAACAAAAATGGCTAGGGGTGCATCTTGCAGAGGGAATGCCAAGAGTGTAGCGTCGCCAGTTGTTGACGGGATTTGTCAAACGCGCGGATAGCCACTTCAGACCACACGATCTCTCGTGTGTCCTTAGTTTTGGGACCAGACAAGTACGCGTTCAAAATGGACTGGTGATGGGCGGCCTTGGGCAGGAAACGACGGTAGAAGTTTCGCATGCCCAAGAACCTCCTCAACTCCTTCACTGTCTTTGGACACGGGAAGCTTGTTATCGCTTGCACCTTGTCTGGGTCGGGCTGTATTCCTTCAAGGAAAATGAAATGGCCGAGGAATCTCACCTGTTTTTGGAGAAATTTGCATTTCTTAACGTTTAGGACTAAACCGGCCTCAAGGAGACGTTGAAAAATGCACTCGAGATGGGCTAAGTGCTCAGACTCAGTGGAAGAAGCGACCAAAACATCATCCAAATATACGAAACAGAAGTCGAGGTTTCGCAGGACTGAGTGAATGAACCTTTGAAAGGTTTGCGCCGCATTGCACAAGCCGAAAGTCATTCGGGTGAACTCGAAGAGTCCAAAGGGTGTGCATACTGCCGTCTTTGGAATGTCTTCAGGAGCTACTGGGATTTGGTGATAAGCCTTGGTTAAGTCCAAGGTCGAAAAGATGCGGCAATTCGCGAGGTGATGCGCAAAGTCGTGGATGAGTGGAATTGGATATCGGTCAGGAACAGTCTGTGCATTTAGCCTTCTGTAATCCCCACATGGGCGCCATTCGCCATTTGGCTTAGGGACCATATGCAGTGGGGAAGACCAACAGCTGTTTGAGGGCCTGCAGATACCCTGTTGAACGAGTTGTTCAAACTCTTTCCGTGGAATAGCCAGTTTCTGGGATGGTAGAGGACGCACCTTCGAGAAGATCGGGGAACCAGTAGTGATAATGTGGTGCTGCACATTGTGCTTCACTGGTTTGGAGAGACTACCCTTGGTAGTAATCTGGCTGAACTTTTGGAGAAGTGCCCGAACACGAGAGTCGGTAATGTCTTCTAAAAGAACGGAAAGATTATTGCCTGGGTGAGATACCATTTGTCCCGACGAATTAAGGTTGGTCGTGGGGTCTATAAGGGACTTATTTTGCAAGTCCACCAACAATCCATAGTGACACAAGAAGTCTGCGCCTAATATGGGGAAGCTGACATCCATCAGGATGAAACGCCACGAAAATGTCCTACGCAAGCCAAGACTCATGTCCACTTGCCTATACCCGTATGTGTTTATGTGGGAGGAATTTGCTGCCGCAAGTTTGAGCGGTTGTGGAAAAAGTTTATGTTGCCGAGGTACGGGAAGAACCGACGTGGCGCTGCGTTCTGGGTGGCCGTCGCCAGGACCCCCCGCGGACCTAGCTTTTTGCGGCAGGCGTGAATTTGCAAGGGATAGTACACTTGGTGGTTTTATCGCCGAATCTGCGGTGGTACCAGCAAATCCCCCGGTCCGTGGACTGTCCCGACGACCTGCTACCCGAACGCCCTTTTCGAGTGGAAGACCGTGAGCGAGCTCGCGATCTGGCGCCCGAACGCTGAGCGTCCAACGTCGCCCGCATCTCGGCCACACTGGCTGTTAAAGTGGCTATCTCGCGCCTCAAGTCGCTCACCTCACCCGACGGTGGTTGAACGGCCGCCATGGTTGGGCGTACGTACACCTCCTGCACCTGGTCGGCCGTTGCTGCCAGTTCCTCCAAGGAACCGGAGACGCAAGCGAGGAACGCCTTGGTGCCCTCCGGGAGCCGTCGCAGCCAGAGCGACTTGATCAGGTCATCGCCGATCTTGCTCCCACCCAATTGCCTCATTTCGCGAAGCAATTGGCTGAGAGTTCGATCACCCAACGTTAAACCCGCCAGCAAGTGGCCTAATTTTGCCGACTCGCTTGCCGACCGACGCCTGATCAACTCGCTCTTGAGCTGCGTGTATGATGTCGACTTCACTACATCGGACACCAGAAGAATCGACTCTTCATCTAGGCCGACGACCGCATAATTGAAGCGGGTCGCGTCCGATGTGATTCCGGACATTTGGAACTGCGCTTCCAAATGTATGAACCACAGCTCCGGGTTCCACCGGCAAAATAGAGAAACACGCACGGCGAGGGCGGTCACTTGTGGATCCGATGGGCCTGCCGCGTCCTTGTTGACGATCGACATCTTGACTAGTAAAAAGGAAACTTCTTTTCGACGCGAGTGTTAAAACGAAAAACGCAGTGAAACTGTTCTAACTACACGGCAGGCCGAACCCACAAATTCACGCACGTACAAATAAATCACCACCGAAGCGGACGCTTTTCAGCGCAGACCGAAACCACTTCCCAGAACTTGGCCCAGAGAGCGGACAACCAACGATGATCCGCACCTAAAACGCCTGAACACTGTCTCTTGCAGCGGGCATAATATTTATTGATTTTTTTTTTTAATAAATAAATTCAACTAAAACAAATTAAAATTCAAACAACAAAATTCAACAAATTACAACAATGATTCGCTGCTGCGGCGCTGGCGGCAACGGCTGCGGTGTTGATGGTGAAGACGGCGGCGGCTCTGGTGGCTGCAGCTGCTTCTCTGGTGACTGCTGCGGCGTCTCTGGTGGCTGCGACGGCATCTCTGGTGGCTGCGGCGGCAGCGATAGTAGCTGCGGCAACGATGGTGGCGGAGACTTCGGCTTCTGCCTGATAGTGGTGGCTGTTGAGATGAAGTCAATTGTGGCCTTATTCGAGTTTAAGACCGCGGTTGCCAAATAATCGTTCGTTTTCTAGGTTGCTGCTGCCAATGTTGAAAGGTGGTCGCGCTCGTTGAACTTCTGTTGCGTCGGCTCTCCGAGTGGTTCTGGATACGTGGCAAATGATGGGTTCGCTCCTGCGAGGCAGAATTGCAACAACGGTGGCGGAGTCTTCTGACAGTGTGAATAGCCGACACTTTCAATTTTCGTATTCGCCACTTGTTGAGCGGCCTCAGTCGCTGCAAACGAATTGCTCTCAGTTACACAAGTAATGGCATATGAGAATTTTGTTTTCCTTCATGGACAAATTCTTGCATAGGAACTAATGTGAATTTCTTTTCCTGGATCAATCCAGAGAATGTCAACATGATCCAACTAGGAGGCACAAAACAGTCAAACAACATCAAATTCTCGGCAATGGATTTTTTTAATTTTTAGATCCGTTACTCAAACTTTTTGTTACATCTAAGCTCTGAAATACTCTCCGTAACGATATCTACTAAAATAAAGTCAATAATAGTGTATTATTATATTTTAAAAAATTACTGCCAAGCCTTAAATTCATCTTAGATCCGTAAAATTCTGTTTTCAACTTCTTTCGTTAGCTCCTACTTTCCTAGCCAAAAGAAGCAGAACTGCATTTTATCGTAGCATACAGAGTCATCTCTATCAAAATTTCAGCTCATCACATTCGTCTCATCTTTAGTAATTATTAACGCTGGAGCTCACCCAGGGCTTCTGACTCCCTTCTATGTTAGGAGATACTACGCTTATGATATATTTTCCCACGCAATTTTCAAAAATGTTTCGCTTTCGGTAAGTCGAATCGTATGTCCCTAAAATGAGCACCCAATGGTGAGCAGCTCGAAGTTTTTGAAATTCATAAACCATTAACAATTTTCGTACCATCCTTAAAACGTTAATTACCTCTCACGCAAAATCTCAACCAACAAATTGAAAGGATTCTGTAATGACCTCATCAATAGAAAGTATTGTACTAATTTGAAAAGGCTCTGCTGGTTGTCTATGCGGCTATAGTCAAGGTTTCAGTCATTTGGTCCATTTCATCATCATCAACGGCGCAACAACCGGTATCCGATCCAGACCTGCCTTAATAAGGAATTCCAAACATCCCGGTTTTGAGCCGGAGTCCACCAATTCGATATCCCTAAAAGCTATCTGGCGTCCTGACCTACGCCATCGCTCGTCTTCTTTTCTACTATAGATATTGCCCTTATAGACTTTCCGGGCTGGATCTTCTCCATTCATACGGATTAAGTGACCCGCCCACCGTAACCCATTGAGCCGGATTTTATCCACAACCTGACGATCATGATATCGCTCATAGATTCCGTTGTTATGTATGTAGGGGGTCAAAAATTCTTCGGAGGATTCTTCCCTCGAACGCGGGCAATTTTTCTTGCAAAGAACCCATGTCTCCGAGGAATACATGAGGACTGGAAAGATCATTATCTTGTACAGTAAGAGCTTTGTCCCTATGGTGAGACGTTTCGAGCAGAACAGTTTTTGTAAGCTGAAATAGACTCCGTTGGCTGACAACAACCGTGCGCGGATTTCATCATCGTAGCTGTTATTGGTTGTGATTTTCGACCCTAGATAGGAGAAAATATCAACGGTCTCAAAGTTGTAGTCTCCTATCTTTATTCTTCCCGTTTCACCAGTGCGGTTTGATGTTGTTGGTTGGTTGGTTTTTTGTGCTGACGTTGCCACCATATATTTTGTCTTGCCTTCACTGATGTGCAGCCCAAGATCTCACGCCGCCTTCCCGATCTGGATGAAGGCAGTTTGTACGTCTCGGGTGGTTCTTCCCATGATGTCGATTTCGTCAGCATAGGCCAGTAGTTGAGTGGACTTAAAGAGCATCGTACCTCTTGCATTTACCTCAGCATCACGGATCACTTTATCGAGGGCCAGGTTAAAGAGGACGCATAATAGGGCATCCCCTTGTTGTAGACCGTTGTTGATGTCTTGAGAGTGATCCTGCTGCTTTTATTTGGCCTCGCTCAGGGTCAGCTTAATCTGTCTTATCAATTTCGTCGGGATACCGAATTCTTTTATGGCCGTGTAGAGTTTTACTCTGGCTATGCTATCATAGGCGGCTTTAAAGTCGATGAATAGATGGTGCAACTGATGTCCATATTCCAACAGTTTTTCCATTGCTTGCCGCAGAGAGAAAATCTGATCTGTTGCTGATTTGCCTGGAGTGAAGCCTATTTGGTATGGGCCAATGATGTTCTGGGCGTATGGGGCTATCCGGCCTAGCAAGATAGCGGAGAATATCTTATAGATAGTACTCAGCAATGTGATATCTCTATAATCGCTGCACTGTGTGATATCTCCCTTTTTATGTATGAGACAGATAATGCCTCGTTGCCAATCGTCAGGCATTGATTCGCTGTCCCATACCTTGAGCACAAGTTGATGAACCACTTGGTGTAACTGGTCGCCTCCATATGTAACCAATTCGGCTGTAATTCCATCTGCTCCTGGCGACTTATGATTTTTTAGCCCATGAATTGCACGGACTGTTTTTCCTATACTTGGTCCATCGCTCCAAAATGCCCATTCTGTCGGAAATCAGATTTCCCTCTTTGTCTCGGCAGGATGAACATCGAGGTGTATAAGGCTTCATCCTGCTGACTTGTTGGTAAAACTTCCGCGCCTGGTGCGGTTGCTTCCTGTACTTTTCAAGCTCACAGACTTGTTGGTTCTCCCAGGCTTCTTTCTTCTGTCTGTGAAATCGCTTCTCCGCTCGCCGAAGTTCGTTGATAAATCTCTGTGCGCGCGCGTTCTTTGAGAATGCAATATTACTCGGTAGGCGGCATTCTTCCATTCCGTAGCTTACATTCATCGTCAAACCAACCGTTCCGACTTTTCTTGCAACTGAGGCCAAATACCTTTGTGGTAGTACCAATGATAACGATCTTCAGGTGGTTGTGAACATCATTTTTTGATGCTTCATCTCCAGGGTCTCTGTTGACTGCGGTTATTGCGGCGATCATTTGATCAATTTTGGAAAAATTAAAAACATAACTCAACATCCCTCAAATGAATATTAACATTTCATATCCAGAATTTATCGTGCTACCCCTGACAGGAAGGTGGGGATCGAAAAACTTTTACAAAAGTCAACGTTCAATTCATTTCTCAAATTGTTGGCAAAGAGATTTAAAAATGTATAGAAACAAAGCAAGGCTTCCCAGTTAGCATTATAATCTTCCCATTCACATATTATCCTGGGATGCTAATACATTTCCGCCTCATTTATTTCAGGTCAAAATTCATCTTATAAAATTAATCAAGTGTTAGTGAAGTTGAAGGAAAACAATGCAGAATCAACAATTATCACGGCTTTGGATGAAGTAGCGTGTACGTATTTTCGAAAAAGTAAAATCTAGTGCTAATCTTATCGTGAACTTCCAGGGCTTTTGAATCTACGAGGGTCAGACATAAGCTATAACCCCGTATTCTTCAGTTATCTAATCATTACCCCCACAAATCTTCACCTATACCTACGTAAGGGACAAGTTAGTAAGAAAGTTAAGAAACATTTTCATGAGGAAGGCCTTAATATAACTTTACATAACTATGAGGACATCATCGCAGGAATCAAAAGTTTGGTAAGTTTAATATTATAGCTATGATGAGGAAAGATAAATAGCGTTGCCAACTTTATAAGATACCAGAGTGATTAGTTTAAAGTGGATCAAAGAATATGCTCAGTCTACTTCCAAATTTTAAAACTAGATATTATATTTCTGAATGAACTTCCACTTGTTTCTTTCGCACCCTACCTAGATACAGAACACCACTTCCAAAATATTAATAAGCGACGATGCCAGCTATGCCATTTACAAATCAATCCCAGACGAAAAGAGGATTCAAGTGGCAAGTATTGTTGCTAAAATGAAAGCGGTGAAAAACAGTGTGGAAGCTCAAGGAATCAGGAATGCTCATATTCGCGATGGATTGGCTCTTGTTCGATATTTGCACTGGCTTGACTTGTCAATTGATACAAATAATATAACAGAGATATCCGGAGCAGCCAAACTAGCTACATTTAGGAGGTGAGCGGACAATAATGAATTAATTAATATGAAGCAAACGAACTTCGTTCTATTCCGTAAAATACTTTAATTTTCAATTTTGATTAGAGATGGGTATCGACTAATCGAGAAAATCTGCGATAAGATTGAATTATTGATGTTTTTGTAATCATTTATCACTTTTCAGTTCGGCAACTTCAGTGTTTGGCTTCTACAGTCAACAGCTCAGTTTTAGTTCTAAGTTGTCAGTTAATATTTCAAATGTCTAAAGATCTTTGTTTGTGAGCATTAGTCGATTCAGGAGCGGGTTCGCTCGACTGACTCAGTTACGTCATTTCACTTGGTCAAAAATCTGATATGGATGGTGCTGCCAGGCTCTTAAATCGCCATCCAGTTTATAAAGCCATCATTGTTTCGGCCGCCCTTTTGGTCGTTTCCCACCGCCTTCGATGTCGAGACCAACGCGAATATAATCGAAGATGCCTCTCTCACGATTTTTAAACGATCAACCCCAAACCGACAGCGGATGTGATCAAGGCGTATCATGCCACTGGTCCAACACAACAGCTTCGTGCTCACTACCGCAAGGCGGCGTTCATTGTCCTCAGAACCATAGATGACACTGCGGTAAATTTTACATTTGAAACTTTCGTAATTGGCCCATAAAAATTATAAAGAACGCCAGTTGTGACATGCCACTTCATCCAAGTAGTGCTAACGTGTAAAACAATTTGATTTAATTTCATTGGGGTGAGTGATCAATATTCTGTTCAGATTGTGTCTCAGGCCGTGTTGAATGAGGCGACAACAAAAAGTTGGACTCAAAAGTTGGTGTAATTTTCAGCTTGACAGTTTTCGGAAAAGCGCCGGGCATTGTGCTTTATAGTCGGCCAATACTCAGGACCATAAAGGTGACAGGACGGATGACATTGCGATAAATTTTCGATTTGAGACTTTCGTTAATACGTCAATCACAAAGAACACCACTTCATCTAGGTTGCGCTCATGCGTAAAGCAATTTTATAACGCAGTTCTCCATTAGCAGATAGCATTCACCCGAGATATTTAAATCGATCAAATCTGAGCAGGTCATTGCCGTTGCCATGACAGTGCCTGTTTCATGGGGATCAGCCGTCAACAATTCAGTTTTATTCAGGTTCAGCGTGAGCCGAACATTCCAGTTTTGGACAAATAGCTCGAGATCATTGCCGCCATGAGACGTCAGGAAAATATCACCTGTAAAGCGCTGAACGTTAGTCGTCCCATGTGGCAGTGCACATGACAATAACAAAGAGGAGTGGCAAGAGAGCGCTTCCTTGATGAACACCGACAGAATCGCGAAACGGTTTGGATACATCCGCCACGCTTTACTTTTCGGAGCGTAGTAGAGTAATTTAACCCAGGACACAAATTCCTTCTGGTACTAGGTATTGTCGTAGAGCATTCCAGATTAATTCATGTTGCACATGGTCAAACGCTTTCTCTAGATCCAGAAATTGCAATGAAAAGGGGGCGATGTTTCTCAACGAGTAACCGTGTAACATGTATGGTGTCAGTAGCTCTGAAGTTCTTGACAAACCCCACTTAATTCACGGGTATTTGAACGATTTCGCGAATAGGGTTGTGAAGGATGCGATTGAAGAATTCACCCGGAAGTGTTCGATATCATATGTGCGGCAGCGGTCGCTTTCTTTGCTCCCGGTTGGAATTCTTATAAATTTGCAAATTGGCCACCGTTTTATTGTTAAGAAACTTGTGGCAGAGGCGTTTCTTTTCATGGACCCTTATTTGAACATTGTCCTTTCAAAGCTAGGTATCTCGGTTGATGAAAAGCTTACCTGGCTTACTGACCCCGAGCGTTGCATAGGCCGCTTTGTGGATCGTGTCTTTAATTTAGTAAGTCGATTCTTCCACATTCGTAATGGTTGGTAAACGCGTAAGTGAGATCATTTCTTCTTTTCCCTTGCGAAGTCGCTACCATTTAATGTGTGCCGGACCAGTGCGTTCCTCACGCGGTTTTATCGGTGGCACAAGATGACAATCAACAGTCAATGTTGAGGTGGTTCACAGTATAAGATCATGGATGTCCGCAAAATCGACTATACGTTCGCCACCCTCTTTGTATGTTCTAAACCCCTTTACCCTATGGCACCTGTCGCCGTCTACCTTTTCACCTACATACCCATTAAAATCAGGCGACTGCGGAGAATATAAAAAATATCAATCGCGTCCTTGAAGAACCAAATAGAACGAATACATAGAATCATGACTTTAGAAGACATAATTTTAAATCTGCGCGCTGTTTAATGAGAAGAATGACAGCAAGATTCCAGCCCATTTCCACATTTTTCAAGGACCTAGCGGCAAACTTATTAGAGACATGGGGCAAATTAGAAATCGTTAGGCCTCTACTCAATGCTAAAAGGCAACCTCCACATGGAGATAGAGCAGAGGGCGTACGAACACCTGCTTCACCAGCCCCAATTCCTGAGGAAATCAAGAATGCACTTAAAACGCTCAGAAAAGGCAAAACGCCGGCTATAGAATAGAACTAATGAACTATGTCGGGAAATTAGGCAGAACCATCATTTGCCAAATTCTGCTAAGGAAACTACAGATTATATATAAAATTATCCAAGGAAAGTTCAAACCGTTCTCAGAAACTATAGTTGGCGAACATTAGAGAGTATTTGAACGTGGAAAGTCAATGATCAATCAAATACTCTCAGTGAAACAAATACTAAACAAACAATAATAAGTATAACATTCCTGTCTATCAAACTTACATTGACTTGAAAAAGACTTATGACAGTATCAATCCCTCGATACTATACAGAATATTGACTGAATTTGAAGTTCCAGCGAAAGTGATTAGACTCATCATAAGACAATGAATGAGTTTTGCACTCAAGTAAAAATGGAAAACGAACTAAGAAGAAGTGCCGGCACAGACCTTGGATTAAAGCAAAGTACAGGGCTGACTCCAAGATTAGTTAATATCCCTCTAGAGTATATAATGCAGAAGATCCATGTGGATTTAAATGATTTGCTACTGTGTGTGTGTCTGTGGTGGAGGAGAAGCTATAACTTCTGAGCATTCATGCCATGGTGGCCCATTGTACTCGATACCCCCATCTAACGGAATATCCCGGATTCGTTAATGTTTCGGAAGATTCCCGTTAGTGGATATGATGTTACCCGTGGCAACTGGAGAACATCGGCACCGAAGATCTGATGTCTGATGCATCCATAGGCGAGGCATTCATCCCACCCGTAATACCCAGATACACAGTTCTTTGGGGTACGGCTATTTACGGTGAAAACCTTTTTGTCTCACCTCAACCTACCACACTACGGATGCATAAGCGAACATCGGCCTAATGATAGCAACGTGCATTTACATTACCACATCAGGGCCAAGTCCCCATGTCGAGGCAAAGGTCCGTCTGCACAGCCACAGCATTAGCTGTGAGAACTCGTTCAACTTAACCTCTACATGTTTGTTCCAAAGAAGCTTTTTTTCTGGAGTGACTCCCATATATTTCACTTCATCCAGTTTTCTCCTTTTTGTAAATAATTCTATTGTAGTTTCATTTGGATTAACGGAAAGACCATACCTGAGGCACCAACTGTCTCTCAGTTCAACGGCACGTTGTATATTTCTACACACTATTTCAAGATCCCGATCAACGGCAAGCATAGTCATGTCATCGGCATAAACTTGAACGTGAAATGGCAAATTTTGCAACTCAGATAGTAGTGAGTCGGTCAACATACTGTAGCACACCCCCCTCGGGACCGCTTTTCGTTGCTTCTGCTGTTAGGTAGCGAAGGAGTCCTTATTCGCCTAGAGACCTGTACTTTACTGCCAAGAAGTTCATTGAATTTTGTCCAATCCGTTTTCTTAGGATTCCGTCTTTGTATTACAGACTGTTCGCCCACAATATTCACATTGAATTCTAGGTATCGGTTATATGACAGTGAGACCCCGCCTAGCACCCGCCAGTGTCTAATCAACTCTAACAATTTTGAAGTACAGATTGTTAGGTCAATTACTTCACTTCTTTTCAGTCTCACGAACTCGGGGCGCACGATACGTTTGCAGTCATGAGACCAACTGAATTAATGAAATCAAATAGCTTCTCTCCTCTTGGATTGCATTTCCTACTGCCCCAACAAATATGTTGAGCATTTGCATCGCAACCTATTAAAAGTTCATGATGACTCTGTTCTGATCCCTTAGTTTTTTCGTCGGTTGAGGATACAAAGAATCAAAGGTTAAATAAGCGGGAACAACTGTGATGTTTTTTCTCACGCCAAGAATCTGGTATTATACGATGACCGTAACTACATCCTAGGAATAGAAATCTCTCTCGAAATCGTTGAAATAACCGTGAATCAAGCCGGATTTCTCAAAAACAGCGAAACTACTGACGCAATACACGCTGCGCGGTTACTCATGGAGAAACACCGTGAGAAGCATCGCCCTCTTTACATTGCATTTCTGGATCTAGAGAAAGCGCTTGATCGTGTGCCACACGAACTCATTTGGTATGCTTTACGACAACACTTAGTGCCAAAAGAACTCGTGCGCTGGGTTCAATTGCTCTACCACGATCCGAAAAGTAAAGTTCGAAGTATGGCGGGTGTGTCAAAACCGGAAGCGCCCTCTCACCACTCCTCTTTGTCCTTGTTATGGACACCGTCACACGGGATATCCAACGTCCAGCGCCCTACACACTGCTTTATGCAGATGATGTTTCCCTAGCATCTGATAGCAAAAATTATCTCGAGCAACTTGTCCAAAAATGGAATGATCGCCTCATGAAACACGGTCTCAGAATGAATCTAAACAAAACTGAATTTTTTACGACCGATCCCCATGATACAAAAACAATCACTGTCAGCGGCAGTGATCTGCCCAGAATTGAGCGATTTAAATACCTCGGGTCAACGCTATCAGCCAATGTAGAACTGCGTTATGAAATTGCTTCACGCATTAACGAAACCTGGATGAAGTGGCGTTCCACAACTGGTGTTCCTTGTGATCGACGTATCAACGGTCGTCTCAAATCTAAAATTTACCACAATGTTGTCCGTCCTGTCGCTCTCTATGGTTCTGAGTGTGGGCGGTAATAGAGACGAAGATGTTACGTTCGACTAGTGGCGTCACACGTTTTGATCACATCCAAAATGAGAATGTTCGCGATCGTTATGAGGTTGTACCGATCGTGGAAAAGTTACGAAAGAGGCGTCTTCGATGATATGGTCACGCAATTCGTGCTGACGAAAATTCACTTGCCAAGATTGGTCTGAACATCGAAGTCGATGGTAAACGACCAAAGGGCAGGCCTAACAACGGTGGCTTGATACGCTGGATGGGAATTTAAAAGCCTTGAGATTGCACCCAGATCAGACATTCGATAGAACCAAATGGCGAAACCGATCACGACGAGCCGACCCCGCTTGTGAACGGGAAAAAGGCTGAAGAAAAAGAAGAAGAGGAACAGAACTCTCTCAGCGTGGTTGCCTTTGACATGAGGACACAAGTTCTCCATATTATGGATTTTTCATCATAGAAGATCCTAACCCCCTTCAGTAATCAATGCCACAGATTCTTTTAAATCGAACCCATGGTTCCTGCACCAGAAAAATGTTGGGACAGTCCTACGGCTTTGTCAGCCTTGCTGACAGCAGTTATTGGAGGCTTTGACATGCTACAGGTTAATTTGACCAATCTCTATGTTTTTCTATAGAAACTTAGTGTAATATGTCATGGAAAACTATTAGAAGCGTACGTCGCGGTCCACATGTAACGGGGTCTCCCTGACAACGTATTGCCAGAGACTCGATGGAGGTAAAGCAGTTCCCATGTTCTCATCATTGAAAGGTCTCATCTCATCCCGTAGAGCATTCGTCTGTTTTCCACTTAGCACCTTCACTAGTTCGCGGTGTCCGGTTTGCATAGATTCGATCACTCGAACTGGTATTAAGTCAGCTCCGTTCACGTATCTGGCTCTCCTTTCTTCCGCCTGTTCCGTAAAAGGTGTAGCAGAAGTTACTAGCAGGTACAATTCACTCTGTAGTCCCTTTACCAGTGGGCCACTATATGCACTATCGTCCACGCGACGCTCCATTGTGGGAGTGCGTACCGAAGATGCTGGAATTTATGTGAGCCGAAGGCCGTCATTGTTCTTTGCTCTCAAAATGGAGATGATACTCTACAGTTTCCTGATATGATTGAACTTCAATCTATCTAGGTAAAAGTGTCAATGCTGATGATCTGATGACATGATACCTTTCTTAAACTTGACGACGTGGCGAAGGCCTGTAGTTGGCCTACAATTAACCTAAATTCAAACGAAGAAAATACAGAGGAAGGGAAACTCGCCAATCAGGCAAAATTTGTGAAACTTTAATTCGACCGAAGAGCAATAGATCAATCCAATTAGTCTTCAAGAGAATCGTAGGTACAGTTAGTTTATTTAAAAGTCCCACCAAAAAAAAATGAGCAGAACCGTATTTTATATTGAAAGCAGATGATTGAAACGATCCCTGCGGTTTCTATAGCCGTTTTTAGATACATATTAACGATTTCAACAAGGTGCCTTCAGAGAGGACCTTCTCCGATTTGGGTCAAATTTTAAAGGAATAAAACAGCCAACTGGCGGTCAATCTGCGCAACAAATCTCGAAGTTAATGTACAAGATTCTTTCAGTCTTTTAATTAAAATCGTTCTATTTACTGATGAGGTTTCTTTTCGTTGTGAGTCTTCATAATATTACTATAAAACAAGTCGAAATACCGGAAGCTCGTGCTTCGGGTATAAAGGTTTTGTGTTCATCTTATCTAAGAAATTTCAACGCATATTTTTCTACCCGTATACAGCTACAAAATTACGAGACATACTTACATATTACAGCCGTAGATGTTACGCTCACCCTAAACAAACTGCCTATTTTTGAATACTGTACTATGTGTAAATTATATATAATTATATTATGTATATAAATTGATCGTACCCATATTTCCGATTTACTTCTTATATCTATCTGAATTAGGCTCTACCCGCAAAGTTCATTAGCACGCATATACTATATACCTACATACACATGTCTCGTTGGAATAATTGATATTCATATGCAAATGATTAAAGAACTAAAACAAAATATTTCTTTTCCACCCAATTTATACGAACTTACTTCGTTGTGGTATGGGCGAATTGATATGTGATGATGACGTCGTGCAGGTTGTAGAGTGCATGAAATTCACAAAAAATTGTAAAGTTTTACCCCCTATAACTTTGTTAATAATAGCAGGATTTTCTTCAAACTTGACCAAATTGTGCATTATGTTCTTCATTATACGTATGCCAAATTTTGTACTTTTGGGATGAACATAAGGGGGGTGCCGGGTAAATTTCTAAAACGTGGAAATATACTATTATTAACTTTATTTGTGCAGATATCGGAACCGGATATATTTTGAGGCCTAGATTTCGTAGAGATGCACTACTGAGATTTTTTTTAGATTTTTCGGTTGGATAGGTTCTGAGAACGAGACCTGTTACACTTTTTGGGGGTCATATTTTGAGCCCTCACTCCCCTATGTTTCACCCAATATCAAATATTAAACCAGTTTCGAAAAGTACTAATTGAGACCTTTCATTTGATACCCCACATGGCCACATTTTATAAAAAAAAATTTTGCACCCTCCTTTCACATGTATGGGGAACCCCCCTTAAACTTAACATAAAATGGCGTCGGTTGCTGCATGCAAAGGGAACGGCAGATCACATATTCCTACCAATTTTCGTGATAATCGGTTCAGCCGTTTCCGAATAAATCGGCTGTGACAGACAGACAGACAGACAGACAGACAGACGGACAGACAGACAGACAGACAGACAGACAGACGGACAGACAGACATCGAATCGATTCTAATAAGGTTTTGTTTCACACAAAACCTTAAAAATATAATGCCAAACATTGCGTGCTTTTTTGGTTTGCTTTTACCGTTTGTTCTAAGTTGCCGATTAAACGACGATTCGATG
Source organism: Hermetia illucens (assembly GCF_905115235.1). Lineage (NCBI taxonomy): Eukaryota > Metazoa > Arthropoda > Insecta > Diptera > Stratiomyidae > Hermetia > Hermetia illucens. The sequence goes on along the minus strand of NC_051853.1, from coordinate 94,838,871 downwards.
TTATAAAGTTCGATACCCATATCTAGTTTTGGTTTATAAATTTTTTCTATTTTCAATCCTATGTAAAAGTAACTAATTGTTTTTCCAATATAATAAACCATATTCTTTCCAGTGAAGAAAAATACTTCAAGGGATTAAGCTTCGAGACAGCGAGTGCGGTTGGTGCAAATGCAGCTCTAGCTCACTATGACCCCAGTGAAGACACGGATAAGCAAATTACCAGAAAAGAGATATATCTGGTCGATTCCGGTGGTCAATATTTGTGAGAACTAACTAACTTTTTCAAACAGATTTGAGGCGACTATACAAATTCTTTTACTCATTTCCAGAGACGGCACAACTGATGTGACACGCACTATGCACTTCGGGACACCAACTGATTACGAAAAGCAATGTTTCACAAGGGTATTGAAGGGATTCATTGCATTTGTAACATCAGTTGTACCAACTAACACACCAGTAAGTATTTCTGTATAAATGCCTCTACTCGTGTAATAAATAAGATTAAGCTTTTCTGGTAAAATTTATTGATTGCAGTTATTTCCTGATCATATGGATTCAATCAGTAAACTCGTGTTTTCCGACGCAGCTCTTATAGTTTATTTTAAATTGACATTATGATTATGATTTCTAAGTTTGCCATTATTTCACATAATGCTCAGTTGATTAGTTTACCTCCGTGTTTAGCTTTTCCCCGACGATTTTCTCCGAGCTCAGACTGACTTTCAAAGAGCCTTCTAGTTCTGAACAAAACCATGAACAGTAGAACATGTCATACTCGGGGTCCTCAAGTATGAAACCACATTCAGGGCAAACGAAAAAATCATCTAACCTGAATCGGTGCAGTTAATCTCTCTATGCCAATTACCAAATCGTCTCCCATAATAGGGAATCAGGGTTGGGGGCCCACCACCCCTCTGCGAAACATCCTACCTTTACCGCCAATTTTCTAGTGACTCCTACCTTGACTGGCCGACACTTTTAGTAAGTTCACCTTTCGGCGATTGCTAATACTAATTACTAATACATGCTAATACTTAGTTCCAGGCCGATGCTCCGTATAATAACGTAGATCGGATCGGGTCCCTCAACCATATCGTACTAGTGTCGTTCCCGAGAGGTAACTTTCGAAGAGCTTGACTAATTAGGAACACCAGCTAATGAGCTTTTTATCCACGAGCAGCTGGCCGACCGCATTTTTGTGACGCCCTACCATAAGTTACCACGGCACAGAATTTAGTAGAAGGTATCGCGTTTTAAGTCAACTTCGAAACTAAGTCTACGGTTGTGATGTTCGCCCCCTCCTCTTCTTCATTCCGGCCAAACTCTGTTTTTCCTCGGAATCGTTGACATAACACACTTGCTCAGAGGCATACACACATCGCCTCATGGTCCATTTCGGATCTGGAGGAACATTGGTACTATTCAAATCGACTATTGAGCCCGAGTTTGTCGCTCGGAAAGTGAATACTTGTCCAGTGTTTGCAAAATGCACCTCTGGGTATTAGCAGTTTCATTGCCGCCATCCCAGCCCTAGCAAACCTAGCATTTCCTGGTACTGTGTCATCGTCACGCTTTGTGGAGCATACCACCTGCATATGTAAATGTCAGCTATTTTTCCCCTGTCCAATCCAACCTCGGCAAATTCCACCTCGACTCCATTCTCATAGATGGTCCGTGAGAGTAGATATCGCCGAACCTTGCAATAGTTGGGATTGATTTGTATCAATTTGATTTCTTCATTAGTCCAAGGCTCTCCAAAATACTGGGCATCTGCTGGTACTTGCGAAAATCGACGCTCTCTCCCCTTGTAAAGCACACAGGATCAGCTCTGCACTCCGTGAATATATGACATTCTCCCCCACATTTTCTGCACCTTTTTGACATATCACAATCACCGGCGCACATCGGCGCAATGTGGCCAAATCAAAACATCTGATATTGGAGATAATGTTGATTTTATAAAAGGTCAGTGTTACGGAAGGTAACTGACAATTGATCTGGTCTTCACCTTCAACAGTTTTGACGGACTAGCCCTGATTCCTTGCTCCCTACACGACGGATATCCCCGCGTAGCCTATTTTCTATCAGAAGGCAAATTACCATCGTCAATATGGTACTCACATCTATCGAATCGGGTGTTCCTAGCATTTCTTCTTTCTTTGTGGAGCACTTCACAGTACAACTTCCGGAAACTCCATCCCGTCTTGGATGGCTTCATTTCCACATGACCATTCGCGTTATGCTAGTCCCTATTCATAATTACTTTCATCTTCTTCAATTGCCTTTCATAATTGGATATAATTTTTAATTTAAAGTTTAAAATCGATTCATTGTCTGCTAGTCTGTCTGTCACACCCACTTTTCTCCAAAAGGGCTAAACCGATACGAACGAAATTTGATCGACAGATGAGAAATATGAAATCCCGCGCATACAATGAGTGACATAAATTTAGGTGGAGTTTAAAGGGGGCTCCCATACATGCAAAGAGGGGATTTAAACATTTTTTTCATAGGATATAGTTGGGTATCAAATGAAAGGTCTGCGTTAATACTTTCTGAAGCTGATATTAGTTTTAACATGAATTGTAAAGTGCGCCTAGATGAAATCTAGGTCTCAAAATATGTGCGTTTCCGATATCTGCTCAAATAAACTTACTAATAGAATATTACCAACTTTTAGAAATTGAGCGAAAACCCCCCCTGAAATTCATCCTAGAAATACCAAATTTAATGGCAGCATCTTCTTTTTTTTCAGCCTTTGTCCCGTTCACAAACGGGGTCAGCTCGTCGTGATCGATTTCGCCATTTGGGTCTATCAAATGCCTGATCTGGATGCAATCTCGAAGGTTTTAAATAATAAAGCCACCGTTCTTTCGGCCGGCGTTTTGGTCGTTTACCATTGACTTCAATGTTCAGACCAATCTTGGCAAGTGAATTCTCGTTAACGCGAATCACGTGACCTACCATTGAAGACGTATTCCTCCCAGTTTTTCCATGATCGGTGCAACCCAATATCGATCGCGGATATCCTCATTTCGGATGTGATCAAAACGTATAACTCCACTAGTCCAGCGCAACATCTTCGTCTCCATTACCGCAAGACACCATTCATTGTCTTTGATATTCAACCAACACTCAGAACTATAGAGAGCAATAAGACGGAATACATTGCGGTAAATTTCAGATTTGAGACATTCGTTGATACATCGATCACATAGAACACCAGTTGTAGAACGTCACTTCATCCAGGTTGCGTTAATGCGTGAAGCAATTTTCCATTGGCTGATAGCGTTGACCCGAGGTATTTAAATCGCTCAGTTCTGAGAAGATCACTGCGGCTGACAATGATCGTGCCTGCATGGGGATCGGTCGTCAAAAACTCAGTTTTATTCAGATTCAATCTGAGACCGTGTCCCATGAGGCGATCATTCCATTTTTGAAAAAGTTACTCGAGATCCTTTTTGCTATTAGACGCTAGGAAAACATTATCTGCATAAAGCAGTGTATGGAGCATTGGATGTTAAATGTCCCGTGTGACGGTGTCCATAACAAGAACAAAGAGGAGTGGTGAGAGGGCGCTTCCTTAATGAACACCAACAGAGACACGAAGCGGTTTTGATACACCCGTCACACTTTGAACTTTACATTTCGTATCGTGATAGAGCAATTGAACCCAGCGCACGAGTTCTTCTGCACTAACTGTTGTCGTAGAGCATAGCAGATGAGTAGTTCGTGTGGCACACTGTCTAGCGCTTTCTCTAGATCCAGAAATGCAATGTAAAGAGGGCGATGCTTCTCACGGTATTTTTCAATGAGTAACAGCGCAGCCTGTATTGCGTCAGTGGTTCCGCAGTTCTTGACAAATCCGGCCTGATTCACGATTATTTCCCAAGGTGGTTGCCAAGAATGCATTCAAAAATCTTCTTGGTATGGGATAGTAATAGTATCGGTCGGTAATTTGAACATTCTGCTGGACTACCTTTCCTTTTCCACCTTATTGGAACTGTAGCACTTTCTTGCCAGTCAGATGGTGTTCTTCCTTCGTGAATAACCCGATGCTTTCCAGAGCCCAAATGCGATGTCATCAGATCCTGTGGCTTTTCCCTATTTCATTCGTTTCGTTACCTCTTCGACTTCAGTTGCGTTGACAGGTCGAACTGGTCCAAATGTCGGCAATGATTGTGGAAGTGGAGGATGAGCAAATTCTTCACTTGAAATCTGTTCGAAATATTCTCACTATCTAGCTGTTGCGGCTCGATGGTTGATAAGCAAAGTACCGTTCTTGTCATTAACGCAACAGAAATGTTCAATATCCTGTGTACGTTCGTTACGGCTGTCGGCAAGTCGATACAGATCGTTCTCGTCATCCCGAATGTCCAATTTATCGTAAGGATTTTTGTAATGATCAGCTCGAGTGACAGCGACTGCTTTCTTTGAGCGGTTGGCATTCTTATAAATTTGCCAATTGGCCGGTGTTTTATCGTCGATAAATTTGTGGTAGAGGCGTTTCTTTTCACATACCTTCATTTCAACATCGTCATTCCAAAGTCAAGTATCTCGGTTGATATACCGCTTACCGGTTGTGTGACCCCCAGGGTTGCTGAGGCCGCTTTATAGATGGTATCTTTCATTTGGTTCCACGATTCTTCAACATTCGTAATGGTTGGTAACGCCGTAAATAAGATCATTTCTTCTTTCTTCTCACGAAATTGCCACCAATTAATGTGCGGCGGGCCAGTGCGTTCCTCACGTTGTTCCATCAGTGACTTACTTCGCACGACGGCAATCAACGGCCGATTTTGAGGTGCGATAGTCTCCTAGGGAACCGTTTTGCAATCAATGACACTGGTAAAATATCGGCATCTTATGAGAATGTAGTCGATTTGCGTTTTACTGTTCCCACTATAAAATGTAGGATAATGAGACTTCGTTTGATGAACCATATATTCATCAGTACAAGGTCATGGCTATCCGCGAAATCGATTATACGCTCGCCACCCTCATTGCGCGCTCCAAACTCCTTTCCCCCATGGCACCTATTACCGTTTGTCTTTTCACCCACATGACCATTAAGGTGGCCGGCAATGATAATAAAGTCGTCAGCAGACACGTGACAAATCTTTTCATCAAGAAGTTGCCAGAAGGCATCTTTCTCGGCATGAAGTCGACCTGTCTGTGGTGCCTATTCGGTGAAGAAGTGAATAGTGCGATCAGCTGATATAATGGTGAGCTTCATTAGCCGATCATCAAACCGTTCGACTTCTTTAATGGCATCACAGAAACCCTCTGAGATGGCAATGCCAACACCATATTGAGTGTGTGGACTACCAAAATAGTAAAGTTTATACCCATGTTTACTGCGTTTGCGTTCAATGTCGCAGCTTTTGGCACCGGACCTTCGTGTTTCTTGCAGAGCACAGATATCAATGCAAGTTCCTCGGTCTTTCCAATTAGAATGCCAACATTTAGCGTGCAGACACGTATTTCTTTTGTTCGGACTAACTTACTTACGTCCTGACGCCGTTCATGCGTCAAGAACCCTTGTCCATTTCGCGACAGGACCGAGGCCCGTCGCGTCGAGTGAGGTGGATTCCTAGCACTTTTTCGAGGTTTGTTACTCGATCCGATCATGTTGTTTCTAGCAACATTAGAAGCATTTTCTTGGTCGTCCTGTCGCGGGACCTATCACCAGTAAAGATCAGGTAGGATTTAGCATAGTAGAATAACTCCAACTATACTTTATTTATCTCTTTCCCTGATCTCAGCATTTTATTTTTGTTTTACTGAGGATAGTACGTTGCCTCAAACTCTTCTCCTTTAACTGGGCTTAGAACTAGCATACTATGTTAATAACATGGCAGAGTTAAGACAATATTTTGCATATACGTGCCAAATTTCCGTTAGCACTAAAATTATAGTAGTTCAAATTTGGCGCGAATTTACTGCTTCTAATGCCATGCAAATAAGATGCTGATATCATAATTAACGAGAATAATTGGCATTCGCGTGAAATATCAAAGTCGCATTTATGAGGAATCTATTTCTCCCCAACCCTTTTTAAGGTTTCGTTTAAAACACTTATGTGAAATCTAAGCCTCGAAAGATGCCCGATTCCTATATCTGCTGAAATAATAACCTTTTGGTAATTAACTGAAAACATTCCTTAAATTCATTCTAGGAGTACTTGCACCGGCATAGAGGACAGCATCGTGCATATACATGCCAAGTTTCATGAAAATCCGACTGTTAGTATCAAAGTCATAGCAATTCAAACTTATCAATTTCGTGGGAATTTACTGCATCCTAAGCCATACAAATAAGATACTGACATCATAACTAATGTGAATAATTTACATTCGAGTGAAATATTAAAATTCTTTCCAGGCCTTTTTAAGGTTTTGTGTAAAACAAAACCTCATTAAAATCGATTTACTGTCTGTCTGTCTATCGGTCAACCGAAAAATCTGAAAAAAATTAGGAAGCTGCCACTATTGGTGCCTAGGCTCCGAAATACGATATCTATTCAAATAAATTTAATAATATTAATTAATATAATTTGTAGCAATTGACTGCAATACCCCCCTTGAATTCATTCTAGCACCGCGAAATGCAACAATGTAGGGTATAACATAGAGCATGATTCTACCAAGTTTAGTATTTATCGCACTATTACTAACAAAGTTGTAATAGGTCAAAGTTGTCGCTTCTTTACAAATTCAATACTTTGAGTGTCAATATTTCCTGAATGTGAATATTGTCACGTAACATATGCATATATTACATGCTACGTACTAATGAGGTACACAAAACTTTCATACCTGAAGCATCCAGATTCCGGTTTCCCGACTTGCTTGTATCTGTTGTAGCTTAAGTTCTTCTGAAGCGTATGAGGTTGACTATTATCAATACCATGCTTCCCGTCAAATTATTTATATAAATGATTTTCTAAAAAATAGAGAGCAATGGGATTTTTAACTATGTATACATGGAACTGTTATGTTATTCACTCATCGCTCCTCACATAAGGAAACACAAAACCTATTATACTTGAACCATCGAGCTTCCCGTTTCCCGACTTGTTGAATAGTTAAAGAAGCATTTTAATTAATAAAAAAAGAAAATTCAAAAAGAATTCAAAGTTGTGTTACCCCTTAAGTTCAAAAATATTGTACTATTCTATTCTAGTTAAGTTATTTGGATAACGTTGCAAGAAGAGAACTTTGGCAAGCTGGATTGGATTACGGCCATGGGACTGGGCATGGAGTTGGAGCATTTTTGAATGTCCACGAATATCCTCCGCTTATAACATCGCGCCCGTCAGCAAGTAGCCCTGGCATAATGGAAAACATGTTTACATCCGATGGTAAGTTTTTCTAAAAACAAAACGTACTTCGAATACCATAAACACTACCATGTTCCCAATTATGCCCAGTGGGTTGTTTATTCACTTCCTTATTTTCATCTATCAACTTTTTATTTCACACTTGCTTGTCTGCGATTTAGTTCGTAATCAATTTTCCCTTGCCGTAGAACCTGGATATTACGAAGAGGACAAATTCGGAATACGCATTGAAGACGTCGTGCAGGTTATCAAGAAGGCGAATCTATCAGAAGCATTTGGGGGAAGAGGGGCCCTTACTTTCGAAACCGTCACCTTCGCTCCTATCCAGACGAAAATGATTGATACAAACCTATTAACCAAAGATGAAGTGAGTATGTGGAAAAGGGGCTGACTTTCTCTATTACATGTTAACCATTTTTCAATATCGCGCTAATAATCGCTCCTTTTTCCTTTGACTTTACAATAGGCTGATTACATCAATGCTTACCATCAGAAAGTTCTACGTGTTATTGGGCGGGAGTTGAAAAAAAGAAATCTTATCGAGACTTACCAATGGCTTTTAGCAGAAACTAAACAAATCGCCTCCACAAGATAGCTGTATTAGGATAATTTTCTCCCACTTAATTTATATTTTTAAGTGCCTTGATTTGTACATAATAAATAAGTCAGTACCAAAAAGAAAAACGTTTATTCAATCAAATAAAACAATTAATGTCCCTTCACATTATGAAATACACAGTTCTATCCTTCGAAAAAGTATATCTAAAAAAACAATTATTATATGGACCGGGAAGCAAAACTATATTTATAAAAAAAGTAGTCATTCCTTCTACTTTCACCATCTAAGAACGATTGGGTCTTGGCTTCTTCTTATTCGGGCCTTTCTTGTTGGGCTTCTTGTTAGGCCGCTTATTCGGGCGAATAGGCTTTTTGTTCCCTGTTCAAAAAATAAGTGAATAATAAATATGATGCATAGACGAAGAGATTTCACACTTTACCAGATCCATTGGAACGATTTGCAGGTAACCGACTGCCACTGTCTTTCTTCTTTGACACCGCTTCAACATCTTCATTGTAATAATTGATCAGTTCCCGACGCCCTTCCTCCGTGTCTATACTGAAACGATGCACATCTTTCGTATGATGGTGAGTGCGCCTTCCGCTTACAATTGTTGTAATTAGAAGAAGAATCAACACAATTTCTGTCCGCATCCTATTGCCAAATACAGCAGAAACCACTAAGTAACGTTATGACTGGTCGGCTTGATTTGCAGGCTTTTATATATCTTTAACGACTGAGCGATCTAACATCGAATTTAATTTGGATTATAATTCCAACCTGATTCCAAACAGGTATTCGACCCGAGCACTTTGCATACTATCGTTTTTCGTTCTTTCACCCAATGAATCAGTCTCCGACCATAACTACTGAAACAAAAGCACGGTGAAAAGTTCTTGAGTTAATCTGAGTTCACAATCAAATCATTATGTCGGAAAATGCCTGTCTGAAATATAAGTTAACTCTCATCCCTTTTCCGGTTGTTCAAAAAAATACCTTTGGGAAGGAGTAATTGGAGGAAACCAGGAAGCAATATAGTTGCCCAGCATACGTTGCGGCACAACACAGAATTTCAGCAATACCTCGACCTACCTTAAAGCTTGTGTGGAGAACTGAGAATCATTTGCATAATATCCCGCTATCCGTTATTAGGTGAAATCTGCATATCATACAAACGGCGGTCAAAGCCAGAATTCTTCGGCTTCAAAACCAGTCTGGATTATGGCAAATATGGCAAAACATGCATAATTTCCTAAAAATTTTGCTGGGCCGAATTTTATTAAACACTTTCGTGAATAGAAATGTGATAGACATCTTTAATCTACACATGTTTAGATATTTTGAAATTTCTCTCAATAAAACGCTGAAGTTAACAAGCGGCTGGGGCGGGATAGCCAAATATGATAAACAATCACAAGTACGCAGCCCACAGGCAGTCGACAGAGTTGAAAAATGTTTACGGCGCCCACTAACTATTGGAATCACTCTCAACCAATTCTGATCTTCGACTGAACTTTTTCTATTCATCCAACGTAAAATGTAGAAATAAGGAAAGATACGAGTTTACGGGAGCGCATGAAATCACTTTTGAAACCAACGAACATTAGCGAATAAACCAATGCCAAACTGGTTCCATGTTCAACTTCGGCCAATCTGTTTCTGTTTCGAGCTACAATTCTCATAGTTTCAGGTTCATATCATTCTATGAACGTTTTTTGCAGAGCATGAGCTCCTTTCCCCCATCTGATGCTAACTGATTGCAGAAGAAAGTAAATTAACAAGAAGTACACATACAATAAATCTGCAGCGTAAGACTGCCTTCGCATATACATATGCACATGTCTGTAAAAATATAGTTACCTATTTGCCTACAGCAAAGTTGCAATTTACTCGTATATATCAGAGTCATGCAATTAAATCTTAGGCAACACCTGGTGTGGATTTCCAGACCACTCATAGGTGCGTCGTTTCGTAGGTGAGTTCTCTTATCTATTCTATTTATTCCCATGATGTAGATATCGTCAGCATAGGTCAGTAGTTGGGTGGACTTAAAGAGGATCGTACTTCTAGCATTTACCTCAGCATCACAGATCACTTTCCCGAGGGCCAGGTTAAAGAGGACGCATGATATGACATCCCTTTGTCGTAGAACGTTGTTGATGTCGAATGGTGTTGAGGGTGATCCTGCTACGTTTAACTGCCCTCGCACATTGGTCAGGGTCAGCCTAGTCAGCGTTATTAATTTCGTCGGGATACCGAATTCTCCCATGGCCGTGTACAGTTTTACCCTGGCTATGCTATAATAGGCGGCTTTAAAGTCGATGAATAGATGGTGCAACTGGCGTCCATATTCCAACAGTTTTTCCATCGCTTGCCGCAAAGAGAAAATCTGATCTGTTGCTGATTTTCCTGGAGTGAAGCCTATTTGGTATGGGCCAATGATGTTCTGGGCGTAAGGGGCTATCCGGCCTGGCAAGATAGCGGAGAATATCTTATAGATGGTACTCAGCAACGTGATACCTCTATAATTGCTGCACTGTGTGATATCTCCCTTTTTATGTATGAGACAGATAATGCCTCGTTGCCAATCGTCAGGCATTGATTCGCTGTCCCATACCTTGAGCACAAGTTGATGAACCACTTGGTGTAACTGGTCGTCTCCATATGTAACCAATTCGGCTGTAATTTCATCGGCTCCTGGCGACTTATGATTTTTTAGCCCATGAATTACACGGACTGTTTTTCCTATACTTGGTGGTGGCAGTATTTGTCCGTCGTCTTCAGTTGGCGGGACCTCCAACTCGTCGATATTCTGGTTGTTCAGTAGCTCATCAAATTTCTCAACCCATCGCTCCAATATGCCCATTCTGTCGGAAATCAGATTTCCCTCTTTGTCTCGGCAGGATGAGAATCGAGGTCTATAAGGCTTCATCCTGCTGACTTGTTGTAAAACTTTTCGAGTTCACAGACTTGTTGGTTCTCCCAGGCTTCCTTTTTCCGTCTGTGAAGTCGCTTCTCCGCTCGACGGAGTTCGTGATAAGTCTCTGCGCATGCCCGCGTTCTTTGAGAATGCAACATTACTCGGTATGTGGCATTCTTCCGTTCCGTTGCTAGCTTACATTCATCGTCGAACCAGCCGTTCCGACTCCTTTTGCGGCTGGGGCCAAGTATGTTTGTGGCCGTATCAATGATAACATTCTTCAGGTGGTTGTGAAGATCATTTGTTGATGCTTCATCTCCAGGACCTCTGTTGACTGCGGTTATTACGGCATCCATTTCCCCCTTATAGGTGTCGCGGAGGGCTGTGTTGCAGATGGCTTCAGTGTTAACTCTCACCTGATTGTCAGAGAGGGATTCTGGGTGGTGTTGTTATTCGAACTCGGAGCATCATGCCAACGAGATAGTGGTCCGAGTCTATATTGGCCCCCCTGTATGGTTTACTGGATGTCCACTATAATATATGGTGTAGCAACTCTTGTCCAAGAAACCGGTCCCTGTCCAACGCATCTCCTGTAACGCTGTTACATCAGCCCTATATTGGGACAGGGTATCGGCTAGCTGCTCAGCAGCTTCATCTCTGTACAGGGAGCGCACCTTCCATGAGAAAATGCGCAAATCGTTATTCCTTTCTCGTTGCCAGATTCGTCGTTGTGTAGTCCGTCCAGTCCGAGGCTCCAGTTGTGGCTTCGTAACAAGTTGTTTTCCGTGTAGGGTTGTCAGCCCTACCCAACCCCCAACCTGGAGGACCAGTTGATACAATTTGTCTCGTTTTTAGGCGCGAGAGACTCGCCTTCATCCTTCTCCGTCTGCAGCTTTTCGTTCAGAAAGAGCTACTAACGGTCACCACGTGGAGGTGGAGATAGGGTTGGGTAGTAGAGCTGTTGGTGTTGGTTCAGCAGGCGTTTCCAAGGTTTTATGCTCCATCGTGGGTACCAATCCACGTTTCGCCCTGGGACCTATACTACCCTTTGACCACCAAACCAACCAAATATAGTAATTCATAATTAATATGAAAAAAATATCATATTCTTAAAATTATTTGAAAAATATAGGTGGCTCTAATAATTTGGCCACTCTCTGATAGGATGGTAGGAGCTTAAATGACTGACATTTAGTGGTAGTATTGATAAAATCAGAATCGGCTCCAAAGTACAGATCGACACCGGATCAGTTTTTACAACGTTTCGCTACCCATAAACAATGTTGTGCTAATTTGTTAGTTAGCTTATTGTATGACTAATAATTGATTCAGTTATTAATTGCAATGATCGAATGAGCAATATTTTGATTCAATTTTCATTCGTTATTCATAGCTTGCCTACTAACAATTAAAAATTGGAAAAATTAGGTGCTCACGTAATCATTTCTTCTCGACTAATCAATTCTTCTCCTTTGTCAGCCTTTGTCCCGTTCACAAGCGGGTTCGGCTCGTTGTGATCGGTTTCGCCATTTTATTTTACCAATTGCCCGATCTGGATGCAATCACAAGGCTTTTAAATCCCCATCCAGCTTAGCTGGCCTTTTGGCCGCTTACCATCGACTTCGATGTTCAGACCAATCATAGTAAGTGAATTCTCGTTAGCGCGGATTACGTGACCATATCTTTCGCGCAGTTTTTCACGGTCGGTGCAACCCCATATCGATCGCGGATATCCTCATTTCGGATGTGATCAAAACGTGTCACTAGTCTAAGTGTTGTCATACCAGATGAGTTCGTGTGGCACACGGTCAAACGCTTTCTCTAGATCCAAAAATGCAATGAACAGAGGGCGAAGCTTCTCACGGTGTTTCTCCATTAGTAACCGCGCAGCATGTATTGCGTCAGTAATTCGCAGTTTTTGCCAAATCAGGCTTGATTCACGGTTATTTCAATGATTTCGCGAATACGGTTGTTAAGAATGCGTTAAAAAATCTTCATGGATGGGAAAGTAACCAGATCGGACATGGGAACATTCTGCTGAACTACCTTTCTTTTTCCATATTAGAACTGTGGTGCTTTCTTGCCAATCAGATGGTTCCTGCCTTCCTCAATAACACGATTCAATTCTTCACTGAGCTAAAGTATTGGGTCCCAGCTCTTCGCTTTCCAGAGCTCAAATGCGATGTCGTCAGGTCCTGTTACTTTTCCCGATTTTATTCCTCAACTTCAGTTGCGCTAGCAGTTACGTCACGGTATTTGACGTGGGTACTTGTCTCGTGGACATAATCCCGCGATCTTCTTAAGACACAGATTGATTTTGTGACACAATCAGAGCCCCGCCGAAGCGCTACAATGATACCGGTCTATACCGAGTGCATGGCTCAGCATTCATACAGGTGGATGCAAGACCTGCCTAAATATATGGCGAACTAAGAAGTACGGCACCCGTGTTGAAACGCAACACCCCGCTGAAGCCCGAAGGTCTCTGTTCGCTTGAACGTAACCACAACCCCCATGATGTTCCCACTAGGGGACCAACCGCTACAACCCAGCTGAACATGCAACAGGAATTCTCCTGAAGTATAAATCAGGAAAGGCAACCCTAACCACTTCTACCGAAAACCATCCGCGATCCGTACCCATTTATATGAAAGAAATCTAAAATGAGCAAACGCGGCAACCCTGTTTATAAATATCTATAGAATAACGACAGCAACACCGTTCCAAAATTCACACGCAAAAGGTACTCAAATTTCAGAACATCTCACGGTTGCTGTCAGCCAACAGAGCCTATTTCAGCTTACAAAGACTGTTCCGCTCGAAACGTCTCACCATAGGGTCAAAGCTCTTACTGTACAAGACAATGATCTTGCCAATCCTCATATATTCCTCGGAGACTTGGGTTCTTAGCAAGAAAAATTGCGAACTCTTGGCCGCGTTCGAGAGAAGAATCCTCCGAAGAATTTTTGGCCCCCTACATGAGGATGGACGATTCCGTAGCCTACAAAATGACGAAGTCTATGAGCGATACCATCGCCGTCCGGTTGTGGATAAAATCCGGCTCAATAGGTTACGGTGGGCGGGTCACTTAATCCGTATGGATGAGAATGATCCCGCCCATAAATTCTATAAGGGCAATATCTATGGTAGAAAAAGAAGATGAGGCAGACCCTGCCTAAGATGGAGCGATGGCGTAGGTCAGGTCGCCAGACAGCTTTTAGGGATATCAAATTGGTGGACCTCGGCGCAAAACCGGAATGTCTGGAGTTCCTTATTAAGGCAGGCCTAGACCGGATACCGGTTGTTGCGCCGTTGATGATGATGATGATGATGATACTATATATTTATATACATACATGTCTGGTTGAAATAATTGATATTCATATACAAATGACTAAAAAACTGAAAGAAAATAATTCTTTACGACCCCATTCATAAGAACTCATTTCATTATGCTATTGATGAGTTGAAATGTGATGATGACTACAACCTCTAGTAGAATGCGCGAAATTCACAAAAAATGGTAGTTTCAGGTGGTAGTAGGTTTCAGGTGGTAGTAGGTTTCACCCCCTATAACGTTGTTAATAATAATTGAATTTTCTTCAAACTTGACCAACTTGTGCATTATGTTCTTCATTACACCTACACCAAATTTTATACTTCTGGAATGAACATAAGGGGGCCGGCAACCCAAAATATGAAAATATACTATTATTAACTTTATTTGTGCAGATATCGGAACCGGATGTATTTTGAGGCCTAGATTTAGTAGAGCTGCACCACTGTGTTTTTTTCAGATTTTTCGGTTGGATAGGTTCTGGGAACAAGACCTGTTACACTTTTTGGGGGTCATATTTTCAGCCCTCACTTCCTTACGTTTCACCCAATATCAAATACGGAACCAGTTTCGAAAAGTAATAATTGAGCCGTTTTGTTTGATACCCCATATCTTCACATTCTGTGAAAAGAAAAATTTGCAGCCTCCTTTCAGCCTCCCTTAAACTTAACACAAAATGGCACCAGTTGCTGTATGTAAAGGGAACAACGGGTTACCTACTCTTACCAATTTTCGTGACAATCGGTCAAGCAGTTTTCGAATAAATCGGCTGTGACACACAGACAGACAGACAGACGGACAGATTTTTTTCCCAAAACTTTCTACCGTTATTTCAGCTCTTAGAACCCCGAGTCGCGAAAATCACATACATTTTCACAATCAGCATGCTATATTTAACATTTGTGACTTACACCCCTTAATCAGAAGAACACCCAAAAAATGTCCCCAAACAACACCAACAAGTCGGGAAACCGGAAGCTGGACGCTTCAGGTACGAAAGGTTTTGTGTATTTCTTAGTACGTAGCACGTAATATATGCATATATTATGTGGGAATATCCACTTTCGGATGATATTGACATTCATAGTCTTGAATTTGCAAAGAAGCGACAACTTTGACGTATTATAACTTTGTTAGTAATAGTGCGATTTCCACCAAACTTGGCAAGATCATGCTCTATGTTATACCTTATATTGTTGCGAAATTTCGTGGTCCTAGCATGAATTTAAGGGGGGCTCTGCAGCGAATTACTAAAAATTATAGTAATATACTATTATTAACTTTATTTATGCAGATATCAGTATGGAAGGTATTTCGGAGCCCAGGCACCATATAGTGGCAGCCTCTTGATTTTTTTCAGATTTTTCGGTTGGGTAGTTTCTGAGAATGGCCCCCGTAAAGGAATGGTCACTTTCAACCACCCGCACTCCCCACCTTTTCAACAAATGTGAAAATTAAGACCAGCTTCGAAAAGTACTGACCGAGACCTTTAATTTGATACCCCACATGACTATATTTGATGAAAAAAAAATGTATGTATGGGGACCCCCCCTTAAATTCGTTGTAAAAGGATGTAATTCACTGTATGCGTGAGCGTTCACAGTTCCCAGCTTTCCACCAAGACAGACAGACAGACAGACAGACAGACAGTAAACCGATTTTAATAAGGTTTTGTGTTTACACAAAACCTTAAAAATGAAAATTTTGTACGTGCGCATTATTTTTCTGAATTTTACTCCGCCAGACATCCTTGAATGAAGTGCTCTAACACACTTCAAGGCCCTGATCCAACATGGATTGTTGCGCCAACGATTATTATTATTATTAGACATCCTAAAACAGTAACCCTTTTTTTAATTTACTGCGCTCAAAATCAGGAAAGGCAACCCTAACCACTTCTATCGAAAACCATGCGCGATCGGCACCCAGTTATTACTTTTGTATTTAAAAGAAATCTAAATAGAGCAAACGCGGCAACCCTGTTTATAAAATATCTATAGAATAACGACAGCAAATTTCAGAACATCTCCCAGCCCCAAAACATAAGAAAATCACAAAACCTTTCAAATGTAATTATTAATTATCAAACAAAACCACAGAATAATTCGTTAGTTAACTGGTTTTTCAATTCATTAATTTTTTAAGGTTTCGTGTAAAACAAAACCTTATTAAAATCGATTCAATGTCTGTTCGTCACACGCATTTTTCTCCAAAACGGGTAAACCGATCCGAACGAAATTTGGTGGACAGATGGGAACTATGAAATCCCACGCATACAGCGAGTGGCATAAATTTAGGTGGAGTTCAAAGGGGGGCTCCCCATACATGCAAAGGGGGGGATTAAAAATTTTTTTTTAACGGATATAGTTGTGCAGGATATCAAATGAAAGGTCTCTGCGTGAGTAAGGAGTCAAAATGTACGCACTTGAAGTGAGACAGGACTCATTTTCGGAAACTACCAAACCTAAAAATCCGAAAAAAATCAGTGTGATGCGCCTGGATGAAATCTAGGCCTCAAAATATGTCAAATTCCGATATCTGCTCAAATAAACTTACTAATAGTATATTACTACTTTTTAGAAATTTACTGAAAAAACCCCCTTAAATTCATCCTAGGACTTCCGAGTTTTGTACTAGCATAGGGGACAATATACGTATATACGTGCTAAATTTCATGGAAATCAGGCAATTAACGCCAAAGTTATAGCAGTTCAAACTTAGCAATTTCGCGCGAGTTTACTGCTTCCAAAGCCATGCAAATCGGATGCTGACGTCATAATTACCCGGAATAATTGACATTCGCGTGGAATATTTAAGTCACATTTATGAAGAATCTATTTATCTGCAGCCCTTTTAAGGTGTTGTGTAAAACACTTAGATGAAATCTAATCTTCGAGAGATGTCCCATTCCGGTATCTGCTCAAAAAATTTACTAATAGTATATTATCAACTTTTACAAATAGACTAAAAAACTCCCCTTAAGTTCATCCTAAGTGTACTAAATTGCACCGACATAGAGGACAGCCTTGTGCATACACATGCCAGGTTATGGAAAAGTTATAGCAGTTCAAACTTATCAATTTCATGCTAATTAACAGCATTCTAAGCCATACAAATAAGATGCTGACGTCATAATTAACGAGAATAATTGAAATTCGAGTGAAATATTAAAATTCCATTCAAGAAGAATCTAATTCTCCCTAGCCCTTTCTTATATTTGATGTTGGTTAAATTGTTTTCATTCGCTAATAATACTAAACTGAGAGCGTGAAGCGTATGAGGTTGACCATTATCAACACCGGGCTTTCCATCAAATGATTTATTTAAATCTCTTTCTAGAAAATAGAGAGCAATGGAATTTTTAGCTATATTACATGGAGCTGTCGTGCACTCGTCGCTCCTCACATCTTTTTCTTTTTCTTCAGCCTTCAGTTTACAAGAGGAGTCGGCTCGTGATGATCGGTTTCGTCATTTTATTTTATCAAATGAATGATCAGGATGGAATCGCGAGACCTTTAAATCCCCATCCAGCGTATCAAGTCACCATTGTTTTGGCCGGCTTTTTGATTGCTTACCGTTGCTTTCGATCTTCTGACCAATACTGGTTGTTGAATTCCCGTTAGCGTGGATTACGTGACCACACCATCGAAAACGCCTCTCTTGCAGTTTTTCCACGATCGATGCAAACCCATATCGATCGCGGATATTCTCATTTCAGACGTAATCAAAACGTGTCACGCCACCAGTGCAATGCAACATTTTCGTCCCCATTACCGCAAGACGGCGTTCATTTCCCTTTATATTCGGCCAACACTCAGAACTATAGAGAGTGGCAGACGGACGACATTACAGTAAATTTTAGATTTGGGACGTGCGCTGATACGTCGATCACAAAGAACACCAGTTGGGGAATGCCACTTCATCCAGGTTGCATTAATGTTTGAAACAACTTCATTACGCAGTTCTCCATTGGCTGATAGCGTTGACTCGAGATTTTTAAATCGCTGAGTTCTGGCAACGGCAGTAATCTGCCCTTCGAGATACTTAAATCGCTCAGTTCTAGCAATGGCAGTAACCTGCCCAGAACTGAACGATTTCAATATCTCGGGTCAATGATATAAGCCAATGGAGAACTACGTTAAGCTCCTCACATAAGGAAACACAAAACCTTTTATGCCTGAAGCGTCAAGCTTCCGGTTTCCCGACTTGTTTATATTTGATGTTGGTTAAATTGTTGGCATTTGCTAATAATATTAAACTTAGAGTGTGAAGCGTATGAGGTTGACTATTTCAATACAGCGCTTTCCATCAAATGATTTATTTAAATTACTTTCTAAAAAATAGAGGCCAATAGAATTTTTAACTATGTGACACGGAACTGTCAGGCTCATCGCTCCTCACATCTTATTCTTTTTCTTCAGCCTTCATTTCACAAGCGAGGTCGGCTCGTCGTGATCGGTTTTGTCATTTTATTTTATCAAATGCCAGATCAGGATGTAATCGCGAGACCTTCAAATCCCCATCCTGTGTATCATGTTTTGGCCGGCTTTTTGGTTGCTTACCATTGACTTCGATGTTCTGACCAATATTGGTTGTTGAATTCTCATTAGCGTGAATTACGTGACCACACCATCGAAAACTCCTCTCTCGCAGTTTTTCCACGATCGGTGCAAACCCATATTGATCGCGGATATTTTCATTTCAGACGTGATCAAAGCGTGTCACGCCACCAGTGCAATGCAGCATCTTCGTCCCCATTACCGCAAGACGCCGTTCATTGTCCTTTATAGTCGGCCAACACTCAGAACTATAGAGAGCGTCAGACGGACGACATTGCAGTAAATTTTAGATTTGGGACGTGCGCTGATACGTCGATCACAAAGAACACCAGTTAGGGAATGCCACTTCATCCAGGTGGCGTTAATGCTTGAGACAATTTCATTACGCAGTTCTCCATGGGCTGATAGCATTGACTCGAGATATTTAAATCGCTCAGTTCTTTCAATGGCGGTAACCTGCCTAGAACTGAGCGATTTAAATATCTCGGGTCAATGCTATAAGCCAATGGGGGACTTCGTTATGCTCCTCACATAGGGAAACACAAAACCTTTTATACATGAAGCGTCAAGCTTCCGGTTTCCCGACTTGTTTCAATTGAAATTGTTGGAATAACGAATGAAAATCAAAAAGTTAGTTGCACATTTTCGAATAATAATTAAATTTTCAATTGTTGCAACTGAATGAATTAATTAATTGTTAGTCGGAATTAACTTTTGCACAACACTATGGGCCACAAAAATATGTTACCCAACTTTTAACCCGAATCCACAGTAACGGTTCAAGTAATGTCACGAACCTTCCATAAGTCTGACCAGCACGCCCTCAAACCTAGCAAATTTTCTTATCAGAATATTTCTGCATGTATTCGTTGAGTTCCCCAGAAGAGAACCATTCACAGGCTTACATGCCGCATGATTACAGTATCCGCCGGAAGGTGGCGCCCAAGTTTAACGAAGATTAGGTTCCACAAATATTGCCCCGCTCCATGAAGCATGAATAAGTTTCTTATTATCTTATTCTTATTATTCTTATTATCTTTGGCCAATTTCTAATTCGAAAGATGTCGCTATTTAGCCAATAATTCCAGTAATCATAGATAATAGGACATTGTCCTGGGCCAGAAAGCAGTTCCGAACCAGTTAAAGCTAACGCCACGGTGTGAATTGCTGTTTTGGCTGCATTTACAGGACAATTTGCGAAAGCTCTTACATATCAAACGGTCATCCGCTGTCACCTTTTGTTTGACAGTCAACTGTGTATTTTGATAGAATTCAGATCAGCTTTGGCTGCTTTGTCATCCACGTCAGTTCTACAGGAGGTAAATCACTTGGTTTTAATATTTCAAATTCTTCGCCTAATTGAATTGTAATTAACGCGTTAAGCCATAGAACAGATAACGACATATCTTGCAATTTATCGAATAACTCTGGTCACCACGGCTGTGGTGTTTCCCGTGATAGCGACCAGTTTGCCGAGATATGGTCTCCTTATCGCAGCTCCAATTGCTCAGTAGGGCATTATCGCAATTATCGGTTCAATGGAGTGCAAAGCTTCCCAGTCGCGGTGTCCATTGTCTCAGTACACTTTGCAACAAACAGTCGCCGTAAGGAAAACTTAGCGGACACTATTTGAATTAATCAGCATATTTTGCTCTCATTTTCTCGGTGCCAACGGTAGTGGGTGCGATATGAAAGACACCACGGTCACGCTGACCCGACTACGGGAGCTGCTGAAGAAACCACCAGGATACGACCTCAGCCTATCCGCCTACATTATTCCGTCCGATGATGCTCACCAGGTAAGCCTAAGTTCTTGTTCCGTAGAAAGTATAAATACTTGTTTAGCACTTCGCTTTCCTCTGATCATGTGAAGCTGCGACACCTTTCGATGTGAGATAAGTCTCGGTTATTTATGACTTGTGATTACAGAAACGGTTGCTAACGCCCAGTTAGTGCATTGTATTTGTTTTTCTCCTGAAACTAGATGGATATCTAATCAACTACAATAGTCTTTAGATTTTTTCCAGTCGATTAAGTCTTTATACACATCCATACGTGGTAAACACAAAAACCAGATCAACTTTCCTTAATAGAGCAGTGTTAGCATTTGGCATTAGGAGTCTGTTCGGAGAAGATATTCGACTTACACCCGTCTCCCAAAAGCATTGGTAAGCGAGGCAGCCAATGTTGCAGGTGCCTTTCCCTTATATTCACAATGAGTGCAACAACTTTACAAATTTACACATTCGTACGTAGTAACTGCTAACACGGCATCATTTGCAGTAATTGCGAAAGATTCTTAGCTAGAAATCGAAAAAAAGGTTAATCAAATTTGCCATTTTTAGCGTGATCTTGTACCCAATATTTCAACTGAAAAGAAAAAGGCGATTTTTCCTTTTTTGGCCACAATTAGCTTTATTTAAACAATTGATGATCTCCGAAATCAAAATTGAAAAGTAATTGTTTCTTTTTCCAATAATTAATCAAGTTGAGAAACCAGGACACTTCAAGTATAAAAGGTTTTGTGCCTTTGTTATATGAGGAATTTTCAATAAATGCTTGCCCAGCTAAAAATTCAAAACGTTCTTTCCCGTATTTCCAATGGAGACATCATTATTATGTCCATCCTATATAAAAAGCTCTGTGAGGCGGGGTTGAGAATACACACAAAGTCTTCCGTGCTTCTCGTAAAAGACGACTAAAAGGGACAGAAATCTGTGGGTTATCAATCTTCAAGATAGGGTAAAATCAATCACCCGATGTTCTTTTGCTGTACTTTTTTTTAATGAAAAACGGTTAAATCGGGTGATCTGGCCGGCCAGTGCAAATCACCAAAACGAGGGATTAAGCGACCCGGTAGTACTTGCTTCAGAATATCGGTTGTGGCTCGAGCAGTTGTTTGCCAATCACAATTCATCGAATTGAGGAAGAAAAACTCCGTGATCATGGCTCTGTAGCGCGGTCCGTCCACAGTCGTCGTTTGGCTCGCGGCGTTCTCAAAGAAAAATGGCCCGATGACTCCTTTAGAATGTATCATATAACAGCACACCATAGAGTAACTTTGTCGGTGATACACGGATTTTCGATGCCCCAGAAAGGACTCCTCAGAATGCTCGCTTTCTCCAACTTGAACGAGAATTTCAACGATATAAACTGGACATTCCCCTAAGCGAAATAACATGGAGAGCTCGCGTCTTGAGAGTGACAACTGGAGGGCTATTTGCGTATTTCCTGCTCTTGCGAAAATATTAGCTACAATCATACTGGAAGGCATCAACGAACACCTCGAAACTCTGATCGATAGGGCGCAGGCTGGCTTACGCTCTGGATCCTCCTGTACCGCTCATAGGGTTGTAAAGATTCCAGGGTGAAACGTGGATTGGTGCCCATGATGGAGCATAAAAGCCGAGATACGGTTCCTGAACCAACACCAACAGCCCTACTACCAAACCCTATCTTCACCTCCACGTGGTGGCCGCTGGGAGCTGTTTCTCTGCAAACGAAGGAAGATGATGGCAAATCTTCCGTGCCTAAAAACGAAGTGGAGAAACTCTTGGAATAGGGCCATCAGTTTCACCATCTTTTCATCGACTTTAAGGCCGCCTATGATAACATCCCCAAGGTAAAACTGTACACGGCCATGAGAGAATTCGGTATCCCGACGAAATTGATAAAACTAACTAGGCTGACCCTGACCGCTGGGCAAGGCCAAATAAAAGTAGCAGAATCATTCTTGAAACCATTCAACATCAACAACGATCTAAGAACAGGGGATACTCTATAATACGTCCTCTTTAACCTGGCCCTGGAAAAAGTGATCCGCGATGCAGATGTTAATGCAAGAGGCATCATTCTCTTCAAGTCCACCCAACTACTAATCTACGCTGATGATGTTGACATTATGGAAAGAATAACCCAAGATGTACAGTCTACCTTTATCCAGATCGAGCAAGCGGCGCGAGATTTTAGGCTGCACATTAATGAAGGCAAGATGAAGCCCATGGTGGCAACGTCAACGCCAAAAACCAAAGGACCAACAACATCGAATCATACTAATCAAACGAGAATAATAAAAATAGGAAACTACAACTTTAAGACCGTTGATAATTTATCCTATATAAGGTCGAAAATCCCAACAGATAACAGCTATGACGGGCACAGTTGTTAGATGCCAACAGAGTCTATTTCAGCCTACAAAAATTGTTTGGCTTGAAAGGTCTTACCATAGGGTCAAAGTTCTTACTGTACAAGGCAATGATCCTGCCAGTATTTATGTACTCCTCGGAGACCTGGGTTCTTAGCAAGAATAAGTGCGAACTTTTGGCCCCGTTCGAGAGAAGAATCCTCCGAAGAATTTTTGGCACTCTACAAGAAGATGGTTGATTCCGTAGCCTATATAGTCACGAAATCTATTACCGATACAATGACGGTCTGGTTAACGATAAAATCCGGCTCAATAGTTGCGATGGGCGGGTCTAAGATGGAATGATGGCGTAGGCGAGGATGGCAGACAGCCGGAATGTCTGGAGTTCCTTACTAAGGCAGGCCTAGACCGGATACCGGTTTTTGCGCCGTTGATGATCCTCCTGTACCAACCAAATCCCTTCGGATCATTGTCAAACAATGTGCGAAGTTTAAATCACCAATCCACATGCTGCTCATCAATTTCAAAAAGGCTTTCGACACTTTGACTCTATGGTGAGACGTTTCGAACGGAACAGTTTTTGCAAGCTAAATTAGGCTCTATTAGGTGCCAACAGCGGGGTGCAATTTTGTCGTCGTAGCCGTTATCGCCTGTGATTCCAACGATTTCAAAGTTGTATTCTCCTGTCTTTATTGTTCTGAGTAGACGAGTGGCGGCAACAAGCTGGTATTTAACGTTGATCTGGCGTAGCCTCTTACCTGGTAAGAAGTCAATAATAAACAGGCTATGAAATGGTATACCGTATTTGTGGAAAAATGACATCGGTCATTGTACCCCTTCACGTCCTGGACTTTAGGCGATTACAGAAGTCTAAATGTCCAGACGATTCCAAACTAATATTCCATATTTTCTCGACCTGGTACTTAATCAAGATATATCACCAAATCCCTGTAGCTACCGAAGGCATTTCGAACCCGACAAATACATACCTTTCGGATTATTTGAGTTCACTAGGATGGCTTTTATATTGTGCAGTACGGAGCAAACCTAAGCATTTAGGCCACTTCGAGTACATTTTTCAATATCCCCTTGAAGCCGGCCCAACGTTGAGAAATACAAATTCTTACAACCGCAGGTGAGATTCCTCGGCCACCTGATTACCCCTGAAGGCATCCAATCAGGCCCAATCAAAGTGCAATCGATTTCAAACTTCCCGCTTCCGAAAACTGTTAAAACTAATAAGGGGGCATGTTAAATTTTCACCGTTGTGTCTTACCCAAACCAGCCTACCATCAGTGGATCCTTAATGCCTACTTGAAGACCCAAGACTCTCGCCTGGTTGTGTCGTATCAAGGTGTCCAGGCGGTTGAGACTACTGCTATACTTCTAGCATTCCCTTAGCAAGATGCACCACTAGCCGTATTCGTCGATGCCTCAGACATTGCCGTAGGTGTTGTTTTTTACCAAAAAGGAAACCAAACCTGACACCCGTTAAACTTTTCCTCCTAACAATTGAATCCCCCTCAACGGAACTACAGATCGTAAGTTATTAGCCACGTACCTCGCAATTAAATACTTCTGGTATTCCTTTGAAAGTAGGCCGTTCATAGTCATCACGAACCATAAGCCACTCACGTTTACTTTCACACAAAAGCCTGACAAAACGTGCCCCGCCCACTTCGGCACTTCGGAAAGGATAACGTAGTTGCCGACGCTCTGTCCCGTATTGCAGAGGTCAACATCTCCGCCACCAACGACTTTCCGACAATCGCGTAGGCGCACAAGAATGACGCAGTTCTTCAGGACCTCAAGATCAACTCCAAATACATATTTGGGGAGTTTCTTATTTTCAACTCGACGTCTGGTATATATTGACATAAGACAAGGAACCAAGACCATGTATTCCGCAAATATATAATACTCGTTGGCGCAAGATTTCAATTGGATCCGCGCTTTGAAGCATGCTAGAGCATTCATTCAAGACCGTAACGGCTCGCTAAACAACCACGGTGCACTGTAGGAGGTAATGTACTCAGTATTGCGCTCACTCAAGCGTACTGAAGTCGACAAATATCTGATATTTTTTCACGATACAAACCTCTCTGTCACCAGTGAGATATGAACCGCAATCTTCCACTGCGAAAGTCTAGCGCTCTAACTACTAAGTCATCCGGAATAGAGTAGATAGAAACGTCAAATTATTCATAATCATTATTTTACAATGAATTTGGATGCATTCATTCAGTTTAGCGATGTTTCTTCACAGCACCAAAGACTTTTCCACTGGACTAGAGACCTTCATGTACATTAAGCTTTATTAAGTCTTTAAACAAAGCTGTTGTATTTCAATTTTCATATAAAAGTCGTCTGCAATCTGATTTTGTCAGACATGTCCTCCATTTACCACATTGACCACGACTTTATCTTATCAGTTTTTTAATGCGTTAAAGTAGGTCAGACAAATATTTTACTATTTAGCCTTTGATTACAAGTAATTTACAACGGGACTAGCCAATAGCTGTTGCTGGTGTAATCATGGCTAACTGTCCACTATAATAGAATTTTATTTTAGCATGCAGAATTCTATCGCCGAATGGGGTATTCTCAACGCATATGATTTTCACAGTATGAAAAACATCTGTGTTGCATTCGAGAAATATTCTACTAAAATGAAGACCTGAGATGATATAAACTGCTCAACAACCGGTATCCGATCTAGGCCTACCTTAGTAAGAAACACAAGATATCCCGGTTTTGTGCCGAAATCCACCAATTCGATATCCCTAAAAGCTGTCTGTCGTCCTGGCCTCTGCCATCGCGCCAGCTGTGGTAGGGCCTCTCACGTCTCCTTTTTCTACCATAGATAGTGCCCTGATAGACTTTCCGGGCTGTAACGCCCTCACCCATACGGATCATCATCGAGGGGGCCAAAAATTCTTCTGAGGATTCTCCTTTTAAACGCATCCAAGAATTCGCAATTTTTCTTGCTAAGAACCCAAGTCTCCGAGGAATATATGGAGCCCGGTAAGATCATTTTCTTGTACATTAAGACCTTTAATGGTGAGGCCTTTTGAGTGAAACAGATGTGTAAACTGAAATAGGCTCTGTTGGCAACCAACAAACGGGCACAGATTTCATTCTCAAAGCTGTTAGCGGTGGCTATATTTGACCCTAGATAGGAGAAATTATCAACGATCAAAGTTGTATTCCTTATGTATTCTTTCGACGTATTTTTATTATTCTCATTTGACCAGTCTCATTTGATGCTGTTGGTGATTTTTCGTGTTGACGTTGCCACTATGTACTACTCCGTCTTGTCTTCATTAAAGTACATCCCTAAATCCCGCGCCGTCTGGTCACTCTGGATGAAATTAGACTGTACAGCTGTGATAGTTTTTCCCATAATGTCAATATCGTCAGCATAGGCCAATAGTTGGGTGGACTTGAAGAGGATGGTGCGCCTCGTATTAACATCAGCATCACAGATGACTTTTTCCAGGCCTAGATAAAAGAAGATGCACGATAAGGCATTTTCTTATCTTAGACCGTTACTGGTGCGGAATGGTTTCAACAGTGATCCTGCTACTTTTATGTGTCTTCGCGCATGGTCAGGTCCAGCCTAATTAGTCTTATCAATTTAATCGACATAACAAAATCCCTAATGGCCATTCACAAATTCACTGGATACGTTAAATACCATACGTTGTGAAGATGAGGGACAAAATAAGATGATATAAATTGTCTCTGGACCTTCATGTACATTAAGCTTTATTAAATCTCCAAAGAGAGCTGTTATATTTCAATTTTAATATAAAAGGCGCCTGCGAAATCGTTTTATCAGACATGTCCTCCATTTTCCACATTGACTACCGCTTTATCTTATCAGCTTTTTGATGCGTAATAGGTCCCGAAATTAATTTGTTGGAAGAAACATTTTGCTCTTTAGCCTTTGATTATAAGTAATTTAAAACGGAACTAACCAACATCGGTTACTGGTATAATCATGGATAATCTTCGACTACAATGGTATTTTTTTTAGCACCAACGCGGGGTAGTCTCAACGCATATAATATCCATAGTATGAAAAACAAATTCTCTCACCTGAATTGCATCCGAGGATTATTCAATTTATATATCGGCAAAATTTGATAATATATTTGACTGCCATTTACCCCTTTGTGGGGTATAGCGTTACCTGAAATCGAGATGCTCGCACTCTTCTTCTACTGTTCTGCGCCAAGAGCCCTTGAGCCGACCCACTCGTCGGTCATCTTGAGAGATTCCTCTGAATGGCGTAACCCGCAATTCAATTGTCGCACCTCCAAGATTTTGCCTCGGTGAAGTACGTGACATTTTCCGCCAGCATATTTCGCTCTGATAATAGCTATTATTTTATTCGGAATGTCCCTCCTGTAGCGTAGGGCACTCCAGATAAACTCTCTACTTACGCTGTCGAAAGCTCTATAGAAATCGATAAAGAGCAGGTGCAGCGAAGATCTAAACTCTGCGCACTGTTCCAAAATGTTGGGAAGGGTGTTGATATGGTCAATGCAGGAGGATCTGGAGCGAAAACCAGTCTGCTCTTTGTCGATAAGCTTTTAAGATGTTCTTTGATGCGTTTCAGGATTAATTTAGCCATTATCTTCGCGACGGGGGGGAGCACGAAGATACCCCTCAATAGTGATATTCAAAACGGGTCCCTTTCTGTGGGATCTTGGCGATCATCGCCTTCTTTCACTCTCTGGAAAGGCCTAGGATTCACAAGATTTCCGTACGAATGGAAGCAGCAGATTCGCAACAACTACAGGTGTAGCAATAAATAACTCTGTGGGGAGACATTCATTCATGGCCGAAATGATTTCTCTTCTGCTTGGAGTCTGTATCCGTACGTTACGGTGACTAACTATTTGATCCACAAGCGGAGGAACCTCCCCGGATGTAATACGGTTAAGGACTCTGGTGAAGTGTTGTTTTCACCTCTACAGTTGTTCATCATCGTGGATGAGAATTCGGCCGTTGGCGTCCTTCACAGAAGATTTGCACATGCAAGCTTTTTCGTGATGTGGTATACATTTCTGAAATCATTGTGATCTGCGGCATCTTCTGCTTCCCTGACCAGCGCAATAGCAAATTCTCTGTTTACACGTCGTACACTACGTTGAATTTCTCGGGATTTGGCTCGATATCGGAATTCCAGCGAGCAAAGGAACTTTCAACCCTTTCCGCTCATCGATCCGCTTCCACGATTCCGCAGTCAGCCAGATCTTATGACGTGGCCGACGACCTATGTAGTACCCGTGAGAAGAGCACTTTTAATGGCGGCCCAATGTCATTGATATTCCCAAGCGGGTTACTCAGTATATCTGCGGTTCGATCAACAAGATACAGGGTGCGGCAGCATAACTTCCTTTTTTCAAAACTCAATAAAAACTATTGTATGCATCGCAAAATATTTATTTATTTTTTATAATGTAGGTACATGTCTAAAGTTTTTATTTACATTGTTTTGAAGATCAAATCTGTTAGGTGGCGTCCCCCATTCTCCATACATTGCGTAAACCGATTTCTGGCGTTTGTCATGACTCTTGTTAGCATAGCAGGTGTTATGTTGGCAATTTCTTCTTGGATGTTGGTCTTCAAATCTTGTAGGGTTCTTGGACGGTTCACATAAACACGGGATTTCAAAAAACCCCATAGAAAAAAATCACAAGGGGACAGATCGGGAGAGCGTGCCGGCCATTCCAAATCGCCTCTAATTGAGATAAGGCGCTCTGGAAAGTGTTCCCTCAAAACAGCCATCGATGCTCTTGAAGTGTGTGCTGTTGTACCGTCTTCTTGGAACCAAGTGTCCCCCAAATCCAAATTTTCTAGCCGTGGGAAAAAAAAATTCTGTAGCATGTTTACATACCGGTCCGAATTCACTGTCACTGTAACCTCATTTTCCTCAAAAAACCAGGGACCAATAATTCCAGCTGAGGAAATTGCACACCACACTGTGACTTTGGGTGAATACAAAGGCTTTTGATGCAATTCTCGAGGGTTGGTGTCAGCCCAGTAGCGCTGAAAATGGGCTTCATCGCTGAAAAAACAATAGCACCCTCGGGAACGACATCAAGAAGAAGCTTACACGCGTTCATCCGAGAATTGAAGTCACGTTCTGAAAGTTCCTGCACTATCGCCATCTTATAGGGATGCAAATGAAGATCATCACGAAGAATTCTTCTCACAGAACGATCGGATAGTCCAAGGGCAGATGCGTGTTTGCGCGGAGAACGCCGTGGCGATCGCAACATTGACGCTCTCACTGCTTCAATGCTCTCAGGTGATCTAACGGGCCAGTTCTTCCTTTTGTCGCACTTGCAGTTTGTCTGAATGTAGTGACCCATGTAACAATTGATTAGCGGTCTGGGACGGGAGCCAACGGGGCTAAATTAAAGCGATTCCGAAATGCACGCTGTGTTGCAATAACCGAACATCCGCTTGAAAAGTAAACCTCAACGGCGAGGTTTACTTTTCACGGGAAAAGTAAACGCATGATGGCGACTGAACCGTGTCGGGACAAAACTTTACAGTATCCCCTCTTGAACGAGACCACTAGCCCTCCATTATGACATCAACTAACTGAGTGGCGCGCATTTTAAAAAAGGAAGTTATGCTGCCGCACCCTGTACAAGGCCAGAAATATTAAACACCCCTAGAAAATGTTGATACATTAAAAAGTACAAATTATTCTTACAAACGCTTTGGATACAACCTAGGCCAATACCATACATGTAAAATAAAACAACATGAAGCTTTTTATGATGATTAGCCCAACATCTGAGAGGTGAAGCTCAAAACAGGCTCAAACAGACGTCTAGAGAGAATAGCATTGTCTTTAGATGTTAGATTAGTCGGCCAAGTCCCCAGATGTGAACCCCATCGAACATCTTTGGGTCATCCTAAAGCATAAAGTGAGGAGGCATAGCATTACATCTAAAACTACTAAAAAACGGTCTATTCCACGAAAGCGCCAATTTTCGAAGCTAATATAGGAATATAACGTAAATGATAGCTACTGTAATAAAGGCCAAGGTTGGAGCAACAAAATAATAATAATATTGTATGAATTATACAACACAATCGATTAAATCCCTACAAGAGTTTTTACGCTAAAGAACTAAAAGACGTAAAATATAGAGTGCCTAACATTTATGACCAAAGCTGTAGCTCTCCCACTGTCGAGCGACAGCTGGGTCATACAAGCGGTTGATGTTGAACTTAGGGGTCACAGCTCCCCTCCCTGCGCGAAGTGGCGGATGCAACATGCAAACAAACGTAAGCAATCATCAGTTGGTGATATCTTTCAAGGTCGATGTTGAAGAGAGCGCGCTTTGCAGTATCCGTCAGAACCAGCCCGACATCAGATTCACGTCTGCTATCAATTGGCTTTCCATAGTACAAAAGCCCGCAAGATGGAGATGAGCATCCTCTAGAGTCCCACTATCTTACTTCACTTACATCACATTATCGAGGAGTGTGCGTACATTCCAGAAACCAATCATAAAACCAACTAAACAATGATCACTTGTTCCTGCTTTCTTCAGAAAACACTTGAGCTAATCTACAACGCTTCTCTTTTAACACAGCATTTACCTTCTACTTTTAGAGCGAATATATTTCTGCGCATGATGAACGTCGCGCTTTTATATCAGGATTTGATGGATCAGCTGGAACTGCTCTAGTTACAACAGACAATGCCCTTTTGTGGACAGATGGGCGGTATTATCAACAAGCACAAAAGCAATTGGATAAAAACTGGACTCTTATGAAAGATGGTAATAGTAACACGCTTGTAGATGACTGGAAGAGGAACTAATTGAACGTATGTGGCGTTTTTTAGGCCTACCTGACACTCCAACAATTGGAAACTGGCTGATCAAAAATTTGCCTCCAGGTAGTCGTATTGGATTTGATCCCCGTTTAATTTCACATCGTGTTTGGAAACCGACGCATAAAAGTTTGACGGGACATGGTGAGTTAGCTTCTAATCAATTCCTTAAATTTAAAAAATTCTAAATTGTTTAAAGAAACAATGGACACATCAAAATGTTAATTTTTTGTGGTACAAATGAGAAATTTATCTGTCTTCATACTTTTTTTTGTTAACTTAGACTGCGAGTTCGTTCCAATCGACACCGACTTAGTTGACTTAGTTTGGGACAACCAACCCCGCGCACCAGTCAAACCAGTTATAACCCTACCTACTTCTATCACTGGCAAAACCATAAAAGATAAAGTCACCGAAATTCGAAAGGAGATGGCTGAAAAGGAAACTGAGGCCTTGGTCGTTAGTGCCTTAGATGAAGTTGCTTGTAAGTGAAGCAATGAATATATTCGTTTTAGATCCTCCCGAATTTCAATTGCAGGGCTCATGAATGCACGCGGATCTGACATTGATTACAACCCCGTATTCTTGGCATATCTAATTATAACCAAGAATGAAATCTATCTCTTCATTGACCAAGAGAAACTGCCATCAAACTTCAACGACCACTTAGAGGCAAATGAAGTTAAAGTCAATATTGCTGGTTATAACGAGATATCAACGGTGCTTAAAAAAATTGTATGTAGTTTGTTGAAATCCCCATTCAGGTGGATTAACAATGTTTTGTGGAACAATTCTAGGTATTGGAGGGTAAAGAACGAATTTGGATTGCTCCTACGTCAAGTTACTATCTTACGTCGATGGTTCCCAAACGGAAAATTCACCTAGAAATTACTCCAATCGCGGTCATGAAGGCATTAAAGAACGCTATCGAAGCAGAAGGAATGGTAAACTCACACATTCGTGATGGTGTGGCTTTATGCAAATATTTTGCTTGGTTGGAGAAAGCTTTAAACGATGGGGAGGAAGTTGACGAAATTTCAGGAGCTACGAAACTGGAAATGTTTCGATCGTAAGTTTAGTGACATAAGTAGGTTCCTAACCTTATTAAATTGAAAATATCCAGCCAGCAAGAACATTACATGGGTTTGAGCTTTACCACAATCAGTGCATCGGGACCAAATGGATCAGTTATTCATTATCATCCTATGCCAGAGACAAACAGGAAAATCACTCGTAACGAGGTCTATTTGTGCGATTCTGGCGGCCAGTACAAGTAAGTGTTAAAATTAGAACGTTGAAAAGGGATGCCTTTCTTTACAAACGGTTAATATGCTTCAGAGATGGAACAACTGATGTTACCAGGACCATTCACTTTGGCGAACCAACTGAGTTTCAGAAAATATCTTATACACGCGTGCTGATGGGACAATTGACTCTGGGAGCAACCATTTTTCCAAAGAAGGTCAAAGTAAAGTGATTTAAAAATCGAAATTCCCAGTTTCTACTAATATGGTTATAATACTAGGGTCAAGTATTGGACACTCTAGCAAGAAAAGCTTTATGGGATTATGGACTCGACTATGGACACGGAACTGGCCATGGAATTGGACATTTCCTTAATGTCCACGAAGGTCCGATGGGCATCGGAATCAGACCTTATCCCGATGACCCTGGTTTACAAGAGAACATGTTCATTTCCAATGGTACTGCTACTCATTATTGGTAGTTACCCTACCGCTAATCATATATTTATTTTAGAACCGGGATACTACCAAGTTGGCGAATTCGGAATACGTATTGAAGACATTGTACAAGTAGTTCCTGCTGAGACAGCATCGCACGATTTCTCGGGCCGTGGAGCACTTACTTTCAAAACAATTACGATGTGCCCGAAACAAACGAAAATGGTAAAGAAAGAGCTTATGAGTGCAGAACAGGTGAGTTTGTTAGCGTTTCGCTACTATCAATAGGCTCCAATTTTATC
Organism: Hermetia illucens; assembly: GCF_905115235.1. Taxonomy (NCBI): domain Eukaryota; kingdom Metazoa; phylum Arthropoda; class Insecta; order Diptera; family Stratiomyidae; genus Hermetia; species Hermetia illucens. The sequence goes on along the minus strand of NC_051853.1, from coordinate 94,806,153 downwards.
ATCTATACTTTTCAGGTTAAGCTGCTAAATGATTATAATGAGCTTGTTTGGGAAACTCTGAGTCCTATTCTAAAGAAGGAAAACGACACCCTCACTTTACAGTGGCTCGAACGTGAATGCAAGGCTATCTAAATCGAAGACTACTTCTGAAAAATCGTGTCATTAGGAAGAAATATTAAGTCTGTTGATATTTTTTATAAATACACTTTGTTTATTTTGCAACTCAATGAGTGTTTTTAACTTTTTAATTTAATTCAGTAAATTTTGTCATGTGCGTGCTACACTAATTACGGTGAAGGTCACGATGACTTTAGTCGGATGAATGACGGGATTTTGCCTCTGTCGCCAACGGTATCACTAAATTGCCTTTGTGTTTATTTCTAAATAGGTTCCTTCTCGCTTGACTTTTTTTCTGTCATACTTAGTTCGCAGGCTTTGGCTGTAGTGACAAATTGCTATATGTGGTTTTGACCGTGAGATTAAGAAGTGGCAATGCAGCAATTTATTTTCACATAGATTGAAACATGTTGTACACTTCCGTAGTCCATTTTTGGCATTGGGAATTTCCCGAACAGTTTAAAACTAGTTGAAATACCGGAAGCGGGACGCGCAAAATCCGAAGGACCTAGAAAGGCGATCTCATGTTTGAGCTGAAAAAATCCATCGTAGGCAAAACCGAGGGTTTTCGCAACCAAGCGAAGAACTCGATTGGGGAGAATGACACAGTTCAGGCCCAAAAGCATGAGATTCTACATACAGCGCAAGGATCTTGACGAAGTGACATCCAGAGTAGAAATATGCATTACGTTAAAAGAACAATTTAAGTTGGAGGAACAGGAAGAAGAATCCATCGTGAGCTATGATTATACTTATGTTATATATAAAACCTTAAAAAGAGCTGGGGAGAAGTAGATTCCTCATAAATGCGACTTTAACATTTCATGCGAATTTCAATTATTCTTCTTAATTATGACGTCAGTAAATTCCCGCGAAATTGCTAAGTTTGAATTGCTATAACTTTGGCGTTAAAGGCCAGATTTCCATTAAATTTGGCGCATGTGTACGAAATATTGTCCTCTATGCTTGGTAGTCCTAGTATGAATTTAAGACCGGTTTTTTAATCAATTTATAAAAGTTGACCCCCCTTTAAACTCCACCTAAATTTATGTCACTCCCTGAATGCGTGGGATTTCATAGTTCCTACATTTCCACCAAATTTCGTTCAGATCGGTTTAGCCGTTTTGGAGGAAAGTGCGTGTGACAGACAGCCTGTGAATCGATTTTAATAAGGTTTTATTTTACACAGAACCTTAAAACTGGTTCTGGTTCCATGATTCTAATGAGATCTTCCACAGCTCACAAAAGTTGCTCTTAGATGAGGTGGAGGTTCATAGCAAGTGCGAAGGTAACATGATGTGGTCTGGATTTTATTAGATCTAGACACTTTCTCGGTTATGCAATAGCTACCGAGAATCGTTTTCGAGATATGCATATATGTTTTCAACATCGATGTGGCATATATAATGGGCCCTGTTACATTTCATTAGATGCGCAGTCCCTGCCTGGGTAGCAGTGCCCAACATTGCCTCATTGGCAAGTTTGGGATTCTGACCGTTCGTTCGATTTTTTGGGCGACCGTGTTATTACGATCCTCAGTTGAAAGGGAGGAAGTTATGACTGCTCAGAAAGGTGATGGCCTTCGCTTGTTCCAGGTTACCACCATCAATTTTGAATCTGGGCGGGATGATTCTGCTTTTTTTGAAGGTCATGGCTAGGGACTTATCCGGAATAAAAATTAACTTGAAATTTTCGCACTCCGCCATGAACAGAGAGGTGAGATTTTCTAGGCAAAGGATTTGGGTCTGACCTTAATCATTCCGTTTAGAATTTTTGCAAACATATTAATGAGGGCAATTGGTCGAAAATTATTTTTATCTTTCAGATCTATAATTTTTTGGTATGAGAACGATTTTTACTTCCTCTCCTTCCTTAGGTGGGTCAAGCAAGCGGCAACCAGACATGATTAAACTCGAAAAGGAATACGTTTTTACCCTGGGCGCTGAACTAATGTAGGCGTTTGTAATTTTGTTTACACCTGGAGCTGATTAGATTGTGTGTTTATCTGAGAATGTATTAGATTCTTATGAAAGGCAATAGGATGCATGGGACTATAAGAGTGCGCACTTTCTATGCTATTGTATTCTTTGTTATTTGCGATTAAACAAAACCTTTGGCGCTGTCCAACTAACATAGGGATATCCGAGCGTTCTTACAAAGCTTGTTTTAATGATTTTATCCCTTTGCCGCGCGCCAGAACAAAAGAGTAGATTCCTGAGAAGCTCATATGCGCCCTCTATTCCTGAGCGTCCTATAGGCTTCATGCTTCGTTGAAAAAGGGATCTAAGGTCACTCCGTATTCTTTGTCGTTATATTGAAAGTGAAATTAAAAATCACAAATACATCCGATTAGACTTTCTAAATTTAATTGAGGAGAAATTGTTTTGATCCCAGCTTTGAGGTGCTTCTATCCAATCCTGAGCTTAGACAGGCATTGATTTTCAAGCTCTCAATCATCATCATCAACGGCGAAACGACCGATATCCGGTCTACGTCTGTTTTAATAAGGAACTCCAGACACAACAGTTTTCCGTCGAGGTCCACCAATTCGATATCCCTAAAAGCTGTCTAGCGTCCTGACCTACACCATCGATCGCTCCATCTCACGCAGTGTCTGCCTCGTCTTCTTCTTCTATCACAGATATTGCCCTTATAGACTTTCCGGGCTGGATCATCCTCATCCGTAAAGATTAAGTAACCCGTCCACTGCAACCTGTTGAGCCGTATTTCATCATCGTCATAGCTGTTATCGGTTGCGATTTTCGACCCTAAATAGGAGAAATTTTCAACGGTCTCAAAGTTGTAGTCTCCTATCTTTATTGTTTTCGTTTGACCATGCGATTCGATGTTGTTCGTTCTTTCGGTTTTGGTTTTGACGCTGACATTGCCACCATGTATTTCGTCTTTCGGCCTGCTCAATCTGGATGAAGGTAGACTGTACATTTCGGGTTGTTCTTCCCATGACATCAATATCGTCAGCGTGGGCCAGTATTTGGGTGGACTTCAAGAGGATGGTGCCCCTCGCAGCTACATAGGGCATCCCCTTGTCTTAGACCGTTGGTGATGTTGAATGGTCTCGAGAGTGATCCTGCTTTTATCTGGCCTCACACATTAGTCAGGGTCAGCCTAGTCAGTCTTATCAATTCCGTCGGGATACCGAATTCTCTCGTGCCCGTGTACAGTTTTACCCTGGCTATGCCGTCATAGGCGGCTTGAAAGCCGGTGACAAGATGATGAAACTAATGGCCATATTCCAACAATTTTTCTATCGCTTGGAGTGATGCCTCCAAGTGAAGTGGGCCAATGATGTTGTGGGACGTATGGGACTATCCAGCCTAGCAAGATAGAGGAGAATATCTTATAGATGGTACTCAGCAACGTGATACTTCTACAATTGCTGCACTGCGTGATATCCCCCTTTTTATGTATGAGACAGAAAATGCCTCGTTGCCAGGCGTCAGGCATGGATTCGCTGTCCCATACCTTGAACATCAGTTGATAAACCGTTTGGTGTAATTGGTCGCCTCCATATTTAACCAATTCGGCTGTAATTCCATAGGCTCCTGGCGACTTATGGTTTTTAAGCCAATGAATTGTACGGACTGTTTCTTCTATGCTTGGTGGTGGCAGCATGTGTTCGTGGTCTTCAGTTGACGGGACCTCCAACTCGCCGATATTTTGGTTGTTGAGCAGCTCATCAAAATATTCAACCCATCGCTCCAATATGGCCATTCTGTCGGGAATCAGATTTCCCCTTTTTTCGGCAGGATGAACATCGTGGTATATAGCGTTTCAGTCTGCTGACGTGTTGGTGAAACTTCCGTGACTGGTGCGGTTGCTCCCTGTACTTTTCTAGTTCCAAGACTTGTTGGTTCTCTCAGGCTTCCTTTTTCCGTCTGTGAAGTCGCTTCTCCGCTTGACGGAGTTCGTGATAAATCTCTGCGCGTGCCCGCGTTCTTTGAGAATGCAACATTACTCGGTATACGACATTATTCTGTTACGTTGCTAGCTTACATTCATCGTCAAACCAGCCATTCCGACTTTTCTTGTAGCGGAGGCCAAGTATCTTTGTGGCCATATCAGTGACAATGTTCTTTAGCTGGGTGTAAAGATCATTTGTTGATGCATCATCTCCATCTGTTAGCTGCCGTTATTGCTGCATTCATTTCCCCTTATAGGTGTTACGGGTGGCTTTGTTGTAAATGGCTTCAGTATTCACTCTCACGGAGCACTATGCCAATGAGATAGTGGTCCGAGTCTATATTGGCTCCCTATATGTTCTTACATTCATCAAGACTGAGAGGTGGCGGGTTCGATCAGCACGTGGTCGATTTGGCTGAAAGTGATTCCATCTGGAGAGGCCCACGTATGTTTGTGGACCGCTTTCCGCGCAAATCAGGTACTTCCAACAACCATTTGGTGCGATATTAACTGAATTAACTGAATAATCCGCAGTCTGTTATCATTGAAAGCTATGAAAGCTATGGGAGCCAACGTATCGCCTGAATATGGGCTCCATCCCTACTCGACTGTTAAAATCCCCAAGTATGATTTTGATACCATACTTGGGACGGGCTTCTAAGGTTCGCCCAACTGCCTCGTAGAAGATATTCTTCTCCGACTCTGCAGTCTCCTCTGTAGGGACGTGAAGGTTTATGAGGCTTATATTTCTAAATTTGCCTCGCAACCGCAGAGTGCATAGCCGTTCGCTTATATTTTCAAAGCCGACAACAGCAGGTTTCATTTTTTGGTTGACTAAGAAACCTACTCCGAGCACATGGTTTACTGGATGGCCGCTATAATATATGGTGTAGCGACTCTTCTCCAGGAAACCGGTCTCTGTCCAGCGCATCTCTTGCAACGCTGTTAAATCAGTCTTATATTGAGACAGAGCATCGACTAGCTGCTCAGCAGCATTTGGTGTGTACAGGGAGCGCAAGTTCCATCAGAAAATGCACAAATCGTTATTCCGTTCTCATTGCCGGGTTTGTTGTTTTGAAATCTATCCTGTCCGAGGCTCCTTCCGTGGCTTCGTAACTTTGTTTTTCCGTGTAGGGTGGTCAGCCCTACTCAACCCCCAACCTGGAGGACCAGTTGGTGCATTTTTGTTCCGTTTTTAGGCACAGGAAACCGGCCTTCATCCTTCTTCGTCTGCAGTTTTTCATGAAGGAAGAACTCCCAGCGATCACCACGTGGAGGTGAAAATAAGGTTTGGTGTAAGTTCAGCAGGCGTTCCCCAGGTTTTATGCTCCATCGTGGGTACCAATCCACATTCCACATTGACCGCCAAACTCAATACCAATAGGTATATGGTAGCGGTTTGAAAATTCTTCTTCTAGGATGTTCCATTTTGCTCATTGGTAATAGAACTGGACATTGCTGCATAAGTAATGGGGCCAAGTATGTTCCCCGTATTCACTAAGCACAAAAAGGTGAAGTTGGAGTTGCAGACCAGCTCCTCAAGGGCATTACATTTTATGGAGTTGATTAAATCCCCATTGCACGACACTTTAGCATTGAAGTTAATTTATTATTATTTATTAATTTATTTTCTAAAAGAACAGAACGACTTGTTACAACTCTTCTGAAATTGTTGATAGGTATGGAGAGTGGACAGACGATATAGTGTGGTTTAGGTTTAAGTTTTTGTATGAAAATGCCATTTTCAGAGCAGATATGTTTGGTTTGTCGAATGGTCACTCAACCAAAACCAGCAATTCGTAATTAAATTATAACCAAAGATAAATTTGGATGCTGGATCTTGTACAGATGATCAAAATCATTTCGATTTGCAAAAAAAATTGTGATCCTCTTTTTCGTTGTCACTATAGATATTAATTTGGAAAATTTCAACCATTTACGTTCCAAAATACGAAGATTTATTTCTTGATCGTTGGTTTTTGGACCATTTTGTTAATTAGTTATATTAGTTTATATCTATTTGAAATTTTTATCCAATTTTTTTATTATCCCGTTCTTATCGGTTCTTATCGTTGAAAATATGATTTTTTTAAAACCTTACCTCTCTGCTAAAATAAATTCTATAGTTTTAGAATGTGTATACTTCCAGATGATGATCCAAGTTTTGTATGTATTGTCAATAATCTTTTTTTCTCGCTCCTGGAAAGCTGTTTAACCGATTGGTATATTGAGTGTGAATTATAATTTAAAAATATATTCACAGAAAAAATCCGAAAAAAGCCTTAAACATTAACTTAAAATTTTCTGGTAGGAGGAGTGGTTTTGTGGAGATCGCAGTTTTAATTTTAGTCACACTGGTAAAATGCCTGCCAATCCTGAGAATTTTATTTGATTCTTCATTTATGTAACGTATGCTGTTTTGCCAACGTTTGCGCAATTTGTGAAAGTTAAGATCGTAAAACTTCTCTGTGCTGAGGATACTGTAGTCGCTTCCCCAATGGTGATATTTTTAACAGCGGCTTTGTTGACATTTTTTTCGGGCTCCTGCCGTTTAGAATAAACCCGATCTCTTGTATTGTGTGCAACACAATAGGCATTTCGTGAGTGAGCATTTCCCCTCCACATAGTTTAAATACCGCGATTTCTTATATTTATATCTTTTGCTAATATGTCCAAGTCACCCACACTTACAACATTGCTTGACTTTCAACGGGAGGCCCCGTGTAATGTGAGATAACAGTTTTGTGGCCTACCTTGATGATGGTTAAATGAATGAACTCATCGATTTTTTCCGGATTTCATACTTGTTTAAACGTACTATTTTGGCAATCTTGAACCCCAAGTTAGATTCTTTGAGGATGTCTTCCTCTGAAACGCCAAAACTGAACAAGAAGTTTTGAAGTATGAGCAAAAGAGCATTGACTTGGGTATTAAGAACAAACGTATTGACATTTCTTATAGATTACTTTTATCCTGCCCTAACCTCGCCGATCAATGTAACTGCCCTAATCGTCCGTTTATTTTACAGAATATTAGATGGTGAAAGGGTAGTATAGGTCCCAGGGCAAAGCGTGGATTGGTACCCAGGATGGAGCATGAAACCTGGCGCCTGCTGAACCAACGCCAACAGCTCTACTGCCAAACCCTATCCCCACATTCAAGTGGTGACAGCTGGGAGCTTTTTCTTAACGAAAAGCTGCAGACAGAGAAGGATGAAGGCGAGTCTTCCACACCTAAAAACGGAACAAATTGTACCAACTGGTCCTCCAGGTTGGGGGTTGGGTAGGACTGACAACCCTAAACGGAAATCAACCTATTACGAAGCCACAGAAGGAGCCTCAGACTGAACTGACAACACAACCACGAACCCGGCAACAAAGACGGAATAACGATTTGCGCATTTTCTCATGGAACTTGCACTCCCTGTACAGAGAAGGAGCTGCCAAGCAGCTAGCCAATACCCTGTCCCAATATAAGGTTGATATCACAGCGTTGCAGTAGGTGCGTTGAACAGGGACCGTTTTCTTGCAGAAGAGTGAGTAGGTTGCTTAGTCAAGCAAAAAATGAAATCTGCTGTTATCGACTTTGAAAATATGATATAAGCGAAAGGCTATGCACACTGCGCTTGTGAGGCAAATTTAGAAATATAAGCTTCATTACGGTGACACTCCTACAGAAGAGACTGCAGAGTCTGAGAAGGATACCTTCTACGAGAGAGTAACACGAACCCACGAAGCCAGTCCCTCATATGATATCAAGTCATACTTGGGAATTTCGACAGCCAGGTAGGGACGGAGTCCGCATTCAGGGGATATATTGATTCCCATAGCTTGATTGCATGGAAAGCGGACCACAAACATGCATGGGCTTCTCCAGACGGGACCGCTTTCAACCAAATTGACCACGTATTGATCGAACACCGCCACCTCTCAGTCTGGATGAGTGTCAGAACATATAGGGGACCAATATAGACGCGGATCATTATCTCGTTTGCATGGCGTTCCGTGCTCTAATAACAACACCACCTAGAATCCCTTTGACAATCAATGAGGCATTATCTGTCCCATACATAAAAAGGGGGATAACAGATAGTGCAGTAATTATAGAGGTATCACGTTGCTGAGTACCATCTATAAGATATTCTCCGCTATCTTGTTAGGCTGGATAGTCCTATACACCTAGAACATCATTGACCCATACCAAAATGGCTTCACTCCAGGTAAATCAGCAACAGATCAGATTTTCTCTGTGCGCAAGCAGTAGAAAAACTATTGAAATATGGCTATCAGTTGCACCATCTTTTCGTCTACTTTAACGGCGCCTATGATAACTTGCCCGGGTAAAACTACACGACCATGAGAGAATTCAGTATCCCGACGAAATTGATAAGACTGACTAGGTTGACCCTGACCAATGTGCAAGGCCAGATAAAAGCAGCAGGATCACTCTCGAGACCAATCGTTGTTGGCTGCCAACAAAGCTGGAGCCGACTTCCGCTCACAAAAACTGTTTCGCTCGAAACGTCTTACCATGGGGTCAAAGCTTTACTGTACAAGACAATGATCTTGGCAGTCCTCATGTATTCTTCGGAGAGTTGGGTTCTTAGCAAGAAAAATTGCGAACTCATGGCCGCGCCCGGGAGAAGAATCCTCCGAAGAATTTTTGGGCCCCTACATGAGGATGGACGATTCCGTAACCTATATAACGACGGAATCGATGACCGTCAGGTTGTGGATAAAATCCGACTCAATAGGTTGCGTTGGGAAGGTCACTTCAGCTGTATGGATGAGGGTGATCCAGCCCGAAAAGTCTATAAGGGCGATATCTATGGTAGAAGAAAAAGGCAACACAGACCTTGCCTGAGCTGGAATGATGGCGTAGATGGCGTAATATTATCTCTCCATTCTTGCCCAACCCCAAATCGTTCGCGGGTGTCCTCATTTCGGATGTGATCATGGCGTGTTACGTCACTGATTCAAGGCAATATCTTTCCCTCAATTAGCGTAAGGGGCGGTTCATTGTCTTTTATAGCCGGCCAACACGCAGAACCATAGAGGGCGACAGAGCGAAGAACACTGCAGTAAATGTTAGATTTAAGAGATGCTAATGTGTTGATCACAAGCAATTTGATAACGCAGTTCACCGTTGGATGATAGCATTGGTCTGCGATATTTAAATCACTCATTTCTTGGCATGCTGTGGTCCATTGTACTCGATTCCCACGTCTAACAGAATATCTGGGATTCGTTTATGTATCGCTGGATTTCTGTTAGTGGATGTGATGCTACTCGCTGCACCAAAAATCTGATGTCTGATACGTCCATAGCCTTGGCACTCACATAGAAAATGTTCCGTGGATTCCGCTTTCTCATTACACATTAACCACAATACTTCTGTAAGTCTTCCTGCTTTTCGACAGGATAAACTTTGCAGTATGTTTGTTTGGTTCTGGCAGGAAAAGGTTCTGTACTCCCTTCTCCATTACGGCTTAAATTTCCTTCTGCCGAGCCTTCCGCTCCCGTATTTTAGAAAAGTTAGGCAATAGTGTCACCGATAGGCTGAGCGTAGTCAGATTTCCAGTTCCTCCCATTAAGAGAGTTGCTGTACTATCCTTTTTGGCTGACCGGGCCGTGAACACCAGGAGTAGGTAGCTGTAAATGAATAGCCGAGTCAAATCAATGTAATTATCACGGGCGAGCTCAATGTTGACATTGCCTACAATGTACTGTAGTGTACTGTCACGGTCTTGAATCTCTAACATACTTCATGGCCCAATTCAATTCAATGATTCAATTCGATTGTCAAGCCAACGATTATTATTTTATGATCCTAGGGTGAATTTAAGGAGAGTTTGGACTAGATATCTGCTTCATCTTTTTTTAGAGTTAAGTTTTTCTGAGATACTTTTCTGGCACACTCTCCATCTTTAGAACTGATGTCAAAATTAAGACTGGCTTTGGAAAGTGCTAATCGATACCTTTCATTTGATACTCTACGTGCATATATTTGGTTGAAAAAATGTTAAACACCCTTTTTCCATGTAGACCTTCACCTCACCTAAATTGGTGTAATGCCGACAAAAACGCGTTTAAAATTTTGGCTTTGTCAACATGGTGCGTGCTTTTCAATTTGCTGTAGCTTGGTAAATATATGCCGGTCTGAATTTCCTGCAGGGGGGTCCTCATTTATCGGTTCCAATAAATTGAATTAGGCAATAAGCAAAACATCTTCAAAATAATGAATACTGTTTATTTATAATCCTTTCTAAAAATAAAGTAAAAGCTATAACGTTGTATGCATGTTTCAACAGCAGAAATAACATTTTTAAAAATGTTTTGAAACAATTCCAACGACAGTTATAAACTATCTTTAAAACACAATATAATTATTTAATAGATGAAAACCTAACTTTAATCAGTCTTTTGACTAAGATTCTGTCGATTCTTATGTTGATTGCTAACTAGAATTATTGGAATTTTAGATACATTTTTTGCTATATTTTATATAATTTTTTCCATTCCGTGTAAAATATACTAGAATTGCACTTCGGGCTCTAAGGCTATAAAATTCGTGTTTGCCAACTTTTGCCTTCGTCGGTCGCACTTTCCTCTGTTCCACATGAACTTTAGATTGTCATCAGGGCGGGTCCTCAACTGCCACTCACTTGCTAGTTCGCGGTGTTAGAGAAAGCGTAAACGTTTTTGGTGGGAGCGCGACACAGGCTTGGTAGGTCTTTATTTGGTCTGGAGTGTTGCTACTGACATCATAGGTTTGTAGAATATTTGCAAGCATTATGAATCCAAATCCTCGAACTAGGTTTTGGCCGATACATGTCCGTTTACCAATGCTGAATGGTAGAAAGTGGGGTATATTTGTCCGAACATGTTTTACGTAGCCATCTTTATCGGGAACCAGTTTGCTTACGTGGCTTGAAACCAACTCCGGCTCTGGATCTAAGGATGTTGTTCGCTTCATTTTGAAATGCTCAAGTTTTACTTTTTCAAGAAATCGATTTGGGTTGAAGTCCTTTGGGTTTATCCAATATTTCTCACTAGTGTTTAGTTCGTAATTATTTATGAAAACGATTGTACCTTTCGTGACTCCATAGCCTGAAATGCAGGCGTCTTCCGTTGCTACGTGCGGCACAATTGGGGAAGATGCATATCTCAGTACTTCATAAATAGTGGCAACCGTAAAAGGCATGGTGTCAGTATCATATAAGTTAACCTTCCGGGCACCGTTATTTGTAATGTGATCAACTTCCTTTTGAATCTCCCTTGCAATTTCTGGATATCGAGAGATGAACGCAAGAGCCAGCATCACCAAATTACCAATTGCGGAATGTCCGCCTAGAAAATCTTCCAACATGAAAATAATTGTGTCCCTCGATACTGTCTCATCTTCTGCCAGTGTCTTAAGTAAAGCATCAGTAAAATCCTTTTCTGGTTCGTCCTTTTCCAAATTTTGTTCCCGATCTCTCACAATTCGTTCTAGAATGAATTGCCTTATTGTGGTAGCCCACTTAGATAATTTTTTCATGTGTGGTAGGTAGAAAGGTAAGAGCCACGGAAGAAAATCTACAGCGTATCCTTGATTGATTTCCCAAAAAATTTCATCGAAATAATGAACGATAAGTTGAAAGCTTTCATCAGCATAATCAAAGCGTACTGAGCACATATATTGGATGAACATATTTGCACATGCTTGCATGATCAGTGGTTTCAAATGGAAATCTTTGCCGGGTTTTACTATTTTCTGGAGCTTATCCATGAACTCCTCCATTTCGAAACATCCAACGTCACTCATTTTTGCAAAGAAATTAGATGCGTCTCTAGGGGAACAATATTTGCGCGCTAAATTACGACGCCTTTGTTGTAACTGGGACCAATCGCAGAGGGCCAGAGCTGCAAGTGTAATGAAACATTAATTACCAATATACTTTTGTGGAGCAGACTATGTGAATTAACAATAAAAAGAAAACACAAAAAAAAACACGAAAATCGAACTTCATCATTGATACTGAAAATGACTGTTAATCGGTATTGTGCGTTGTGCACAGTTTTCTGTTTAATCAATGTTATAAATATCATAACGATTTTTTTCCTTTATAATATTACAGCATAAGAGATGTACCCTAGTGGAACAGGAACCTAACCAGAATAAGAACAGAGGTACGAAAACTCTTCAAGCGGCCAATAAAAACCGGAGGCTGGTCGAGGTACAAAAATGCACTGACGGCGTATTACAAGGCGATCAGCCTGTTTGAAGAAGGAAGATGGGACATTTACCGAGAATGAAGAGAACAGAGTACATCTGCTTCTCAGATCATTATGTCTGGTATTCTAGCAACGAACAGAAGGAGAAAAAAAAGAGAACTGGAAATTAGCAAAAGAGGTATACTCGGAAGCTAGGTAAGGTGGGCAGTGGGAACCATTGATCCATCTTCCCAGTACTACTCCAGGGAGAGAAATCATCTTAGTGTCTTTTCTAAGAGTGGTAAGGGGTTGCATAGCTTTGGGATATATACCAGTGGCATGGAAGGGGGCAAAGATGACTTTGCTTCCGAAAACGGGTTAAAGGATATCTTTTTCACCCTAAATCTTTGAGACCCATTTGCCGAACATGGTTCATACTGGAAACGATAGAGAAGGTCAAAGACAACTATATTAAAACTAACGTTTTAATGCGCTATCCCCTACATGAGTGTCAAGATGCGTACCCGGCAGAACAGTCATACGAAATTTCCCCATATTAGCTGACGGATATACCATGAGATACTATAGAGATAAAAGAAACGGCACTCTGTGCGTTTTTTAGACATCGCGAAAGCGTACGATGAAACGACGCCCTGATCTCCAAGGGAGCGAGAAACACACTGAGTGAGTGGATCCTAGAGAGATGAGAATAGTGGTGGTCCTAGAAGAGTTAACAAATACAAGATATGTGATGGAATCCAAACTGGATTAAGAATTATTAATGCATTACTGGCATCTGGGCAGAGAGAACTGAAATCAGCACAGCAGCCAGGGCCGACGACATTCCTGAAGTTCCCTCTCGGATTAATTCCTCTCCATCTTCATATACAGATGTAGGCAAGGAGGGCGATCTTCAGAATGGAGCATGTGTCAGTGAGGCGGAGGTCTGCCTAAATCAAAGTAAAATCGATTTTCTTTCAAGGCCGTACTCTGAATTAGTGATACCAAGGAATAACAATACAACGAGGATTGATTTCGTTGAGAAGTTTTAAAAACTTTGAAGTAACAGGGTATGCTGTGAACGCGTGGCAGTTACATACGGCTCAAACCTGTAGAGGGAGAGCAGGCGCCGGGGTCATTGGTTCAAAAAAAAACGTACTGGGTAAGCATACTAATATATTCTAGACAGAAACATACGACGTAGACAGATATGCCTCCTTCAACATCGAAAGGAACTATAGGGGGCAGAAATTGCTATTCTGACTGGCAGCCAAGCGACGATCAAGGCACTTATTTCCAAACAGGGGAACTCCAAACTGATAAGGGAATGCCTTGAGAGGCTGAACATGCCCGGCTCGCACAATAAGAACCGAGTCGCCTCTACATGGGCCAGTACCCTTCTGTGGAATCGGAAACGGGTTCTTATATTACTTTAAAAAGTGAAGAGGAACGGTTAAGGGAGCTAAACTCTGTGATTCTATCATCAATGAAGCAGCCCAGAGGGAATAGAAACATTAACAGTGTCCGGCATTTGTGCAAAGCAGGTTAGGGCACCTGGGGCAATACTTAGTGCCATGTGCCAAGTTGAAATACTTAGAAGTAGGGAATATATTAAAATTCTTGGTACACTAAAACCATTAACAGGGGCACAATAATTCTTCTTCTCTTAAGAGAATAATAATAATTCTACAGACCCTCTTCAAATAGTTTGGGTTCTTCCATTAGGTTATTTTAGATTTAACGGTTTCGGATCTAGGGATTGTTTGGAATTACCCTTCATCAGTGGGAAAATGAACGCTAATAAATAATTACAGTTGTCGGAACAACATATTTCTGGGATTCTAATGACACTTGCCTTTTGAATAAGACAGTGCGTGTGTGTATACTACCAGAAAGGTGAAATCTTTCTTCCTAAAGAAGGATATTGAATTTTTGCATTGGCCAACACGATTACCCGATTTCAACTTAATCGAAAATTATTGGGGTAGGTCGCTCCACATGTCTACCCTCAAAAGAAATAATATGCGACAATGGAGCTGAAATTCACAGCAAATATATAAAAAAAATATACATATTCCAAAAAGATATCAGAAGCAGCTAAATGTTTCGGAGGTTCAACTAAATATTAGTCAAACAATAAAAATTATACTGCGTTTTTTTTCATTATTTCTTCTATTGTGTTGTAGATATGTGTAAAAAAAGTTGCAATATCATAACATGCGGATACATGCTACTCCTCCAAATAAAAGTGAAATAATCTTTGCCATTAATGCACTCAAATGGAATAAGATCGCTGGGCTTGACAGCCTTCCTACGGAACTGTTCATCTGGCTTTCATTTCGGAGCTGCTTCTTCTACTCATGTCCGGATAGAGTGCTTAGAGCACAAGGCTGTCGTACGGAAGGTCGCGGTTCAAATCTCACTGGTGACAGTGGAATTTGTATCGTGATTTGACGTCGGATACCAGTCGACTCAGTTGTGAATGAGTACCTGAGTCAAATCAGGGTAATAATCTCGGGCGAGCGCAATGCTGACCACATTGCCTCCTAGTGTACCGTTACGGTCTTGAATGAAGCGCTCTAACACACTTCAAGGCCCTGATCCAATATGGATTGTTGCGCCAACGATTATTATTATTATTCTACTAAATCGTAAATCCTATTAATCTCAGATCTTTCCCAGTGAGTGAAAAAAGGGAATGATCATTAAGATCTCGAGAATTAGAGGGGTATTTTCTGTCATGAAGATATTAGCTAAAACCATCTTGGAATGCATCAAAGAACACCTGGAAAGCTTGATCAACAGAGAGCATGGTCGGTTTTCGCTCAGAATCCTCCTACATTAATTATATCAACAACCTTCAGGTCATTGTGGCGCAGTGCGCGGAATTCAGATCTTTGGTTCATCGGCTTCGAGGAGGTTTTCGGCAGCGGGTGTAGGGAGTATATTTAGAATTATCCACACAGGAGCGACATTCCAGAAAAACCAATAGAAATTTGAAGTCGAAAGTGGGGGCCGACAAAGTTGCGTTTTATGGATGATACTATCCCTTCTTATTATCGATAATGTTTAATATAATGCCCTGCCTGAGAGATGCGCAGGACTCCAATGGGCCATGACATCTTTCCTCAAACAACTCGAATGAACTGAAGACATTAATTTACTCTTCCAACGAGTCGTGGACCTTGGCGAAATGGTTCTGAATTCGGAAGGAGAAGCAATGAGAGTTGAACTGGGGGCAAAACTCCAACAAACCCAAGCTTCTCAGTCTAATCGTGATCGCCCTCTCGAGTGAAACAGTTTTGTAAGTTGTAGTCTCCTATCTTCATTGTTCTCAATTGACCAGTGTGATTCGATGTTGTTAGTTCTTTGGTTTTTACTTCGAATAAGACCAGCGTAAATGGTAAAGCCAACAGATCAGAAAATTATGATAGGGGACAATGTGAACTTCCATTTTAATTGTTCTGAAGTTAAGCAGGGATAATAACATTAAATTAATTGCTTTCCCTCCACATGTATACATCCCTTCTAACTTACGCCTCTGCCTAAATGGCTATCTAAAAACACCTTAGGAAAGCAAAATATATACAGCAAGCTGGGTAAAGTTACTACCGTTTTAGTGCGATAATTTTTCGTATAAAATTAGATGAAAATGCAATGTCATCGTAATATATTCTTTCCATTATGCCATTCAAGCGCAGCATTTGCAAAGAAGGAAACATAGTAATATACTATTATTAACTTAATTTGAATAGATATCGAGATAGAGAGTACGGCCTGGACACCGTATAGAGGCAGCTATATGTTTTTTTTCTGATCTTTCGGTTGGGTAGGTTGTGAGAATGGGTCCGTTAAAGAAACCATCAATTTCGATTCGCACTTCCCGCTTTTCCAACAGATGTCAAAACGAAGACTAGCGTCGAACAGTACTAATCGAAACCTTTGATACCCAACATGACTATAATTGGCGAAAAAAATTTTACATCACTCATTTGCATGTATGAGAAACCCTCCCTCAAACTCAACATAAAAAGATGTAACCCACTACATGTATGGGCGTTCACAGTTCCTATCTCCTTACCAAATTTCGTGTCAATCGGTGTAGCCATTTTTGACAAAAGTGCGTGTGACAGATAGACAGAGATTAAACCGATTTTAATAAGGTTTTGTTTAAGGTTTTAAAAGAAGCATAAACTGATGGGAATCTTCATGTAAGCGGGAGATATCAGTCCCAAATTCTGGTCGGTGTACAGTTAATGTTGCTATGTAAAGAACATGAGAAAATTTAGTTGGGTTGATTATGAAAAGATTTGCGGTTTTACTTGTACTCGCAAATCATGAAGAAACTGGCATTACTTATAGTAATCCATATGACTTCACATCATATAGAGTTCACGGGACCTCTTTGGTGATGATTGGCGATAATCTTTGGTAGCCATCAAATTAGTGGATTTTGCGAATACTTCAGCTCTTCTGAATGCCTTTGCAGACTTGCAAACTGGATGACTGCGAATTGGAAACTGTTCACACGTATTTCATTTTCTCTTATATTAAGGGTAAAATTATGAAAATATTTTATGTGTGTACACAGCTAACAATATTGAGCCACAACCTAATACTATTTCCTTTTCCCATTCCACCAATCAATAAGGGCTACTAACGAAAGAAGGACTCAGGAAATTATACTCACAATGCACTATCAAATTTATCAAATTATCAAAATTTTAATAAAAGGAAGTTGAAAAATGGTTTACTTGGAAATATTTAATTTTTATAAATAAGTAACATTTTTGAAGTCTGAAAGTTTGCTAGCTTTACTACGATTTTACAACGTATATACTCTCATAGTGAAACATTTCAGTGTATTTTGATGGAAAAGATAGGCTGGTCGATTCTGAAACAACTCTACCCTCCCCCCCCCCCCCCGGAGTGCCACCAAGCAAGTAAAAACAAGTCGGGAAACCGGAAGCTAAACGCTTCAGGTACGAAAGGTTTTGTGTATCTCTTAGTACGTAGCACGTAATATATCCATATATTATGTGAGAGTATCCACTTTCGGGTGATATTGACATTCATAGTCTTCAATTTTCAAAGAAGCAACAAATTTGAGGTATTATAACTTTATTAGTAATAGTGCGATTTCCACCAAACTTGGTAAGATCATGCTCTATATTATAGCCTATATCACTGCAATATTTCATGGTACTAGAATGAACTTAAGGAGGGTTTCTAGCCAATTACAAAAAATTGTAGTAATATACTATTATTAACTTTATTTAAACAGATATCGGCATAGAAGGTATTTCGGAGCCCAGGCACCATATGGAGGCTGCCACCTCATTTTTTTCAGATTTTTCGCTTTGATAGTTTCTGAGAATGGCCCCCTTAAAGAAGTGATCACTTTCAACCCCCCGCGCTCTTCACCCTTCCAACGAATGTCAAAACTAAGATCGGCTTTGAAAAGTACTAATCGAGGCCTTTAATTTGATACCCCACATGACTATATTTGATGGAAAAAAATTTTACACCCCCCTTTTGCATGTATGGGGACCCCCCCTTAAATTCAACGTAAAAGGATGTAATTCACTGTATGCGTGAGCGTTCACAGTTTCCACGTTTCTACCAAATTTGGTGTCAATCGCTATAACCGTCTCCGAGAAAAATGCGTGTGACGGACAGACAGACAGACAGACAGACGGACAGACAGACAGACAGACAGTAAACCGATTTTAATTTTTAAGGTTTTGTGTTTACACAAATCGACTCCCCCTCCCTTAACATGGGACCATACGAACCCATCGTCTGAAAGATAGAAAGTAAAACTACGAATAGTTGGTTGACGCATAAATATGTAATTAGGAATTCAACAAAATTGCAAAAGAAGTGTTATAACCTCAATTATTTTATATCAAATGAAGCTTGCCAAAATTGCAAAAGAAGTGTTATAACCTCAATCATTTTATATTAAATAAAGCTTGCCACGTTTTTATTCGCCGTCTGTTAACATTTAACTTACTAACTGAAACGATGATTATTGACAGTTTCAAATATGCCATAGGTAAAAGGATTAACAGAGGAACCTGATTAAGAGGTAACACCACCTTATAATTTTTTTTGACCACTCTTTTTGATTGGCTAAAATGTTTCCTTTACTATTCAAAAATTATTTCCAAAAGTAAATCTATTTTGTAAGTAAAGTCTTGATAACGATTTATAGATAGTTTGGAAGCAAATTTCGTCATTTAAATCTAGAGTTTATTAATAATGTGTTATGAATTATCAGTGTTTATTAATTCTTTGAAATAAGCCATTAGATGTCTCTAGTATTTGTATGTTTATCCCATAATAAGAGTTGTGGTCTAAAAATCGGCTAGAAAAGCAAAGTAAGTTTTGCCATGAGTAATTCATGTTTCTCCCAATTAAATTGATTTCATCAGCCCTTTATGTTATAACATATTATATTATATAAAATGAGTGGAACTAAACGTAGAAATAACAACTCATTAGAGGATTTGAAAAACTTATTTGAAACACGCTTTATCGTAAAATTTATGAGAATGAGAAGTCTCGATATCATTTGTACCCAAGAAACGGAGCTCTTGACGTGTTGGCATATTATTATTATTCTGTTAAGGGAAAGTCGCACCGCGTCCTTGAAAAACTATTGTGCCCCTTTTACTGGTTATAGTGTACCTATTGATCATAGTATCTCAAGCAGGCCTGTAACCGTTAGGAACTTTAGTATGTTCCCCACTTCTAGATGTTTCAGCTTTGCATCTGGTATTAAGTGTTCTCCCAGATGTCTCGACCTACTTTGCACAAGTGCCGGACACTGCCCCTGGAAGTGTATAGAGGTTTCGTCCTCCTCCTCACAAAACCTGCAGGCAGTGTCCATAGATATCTCTAGCTTCCCTAGGTGATAGTTCAGCCGACAATGACCAGTGAGAATTCCCACTATGATTCGGAGGTTCTTTTTGGTGAGGTTTAAGCAATCCTTTGTACGCATGAGTTCGTATTCCCCAATAAGCACCCTGGACTGCTCCATCCCTGGTAGGCCCGCCCAATATAGTTCCCTCAACCATTTCTCTTCGTTTCTTAGTTTCATAGCCATGAAACCGTTTCCGATTCCACATAAGAGGCAATCAAACAAGATGAAAGTGGTTGCAGGTATTGTCCAGCAATGTTAAATTGGTTAAGCAAAGATGAGTTACCAACGCGTTGCTTGAGCAAATTTACTCAAAACTCAAACAAAAGAGTTAATGCGATGGTATTGTCACTGGATCCGCAATCGGTTTCCAGTAGCAGAACTCGATATTCCAGCCAAACATATTATAGTAATTTATCCCAATGATGCCTATAATGATATAATGCAAGTTATGAATGAACTTGGTATTACAATGGTATTTTATTGTTATAACTTTCAGTCGGAAGCTGACACCATGCGTATAGCACAGTCCAAAAAAACTAGAAAAGCCTATAGAGCATGTTTTTCACAAAGAAAGAATGAGAGGCGTAAGAATGTTCCTTTCGAAGACCTACTGTATGGCCCAGACATCGTAGAATAAAGAATGAATGTCCTTAAAGTGTTAACACTCGTTTTTAAATTGGATAAAAACATAGCGCCTCAAATTTTCTACCGATCAATCCAATATTATAACATATTTTCAAGTGAAGTAAGTACGTAGAATTTTTTCGATTGACTCAAATTTAATTAATTTATGACCGTTTTTAGAACCAAAAAATGTTTGCTTTAAATTGATGCCATTTTATTAAAAATCAATATTTTCGAAAAAGAAAAAAATTAAATACTTCACTGTTTTTTTTTGCCCTAAATACAAATTTACGACCTGTCGACTGCCCATGAGAGTCATTCAAGAAAATAAGTTTTATTGAACCAGTTAATGTGCAGCTCTTTTGTTTTAAAATCATGTAGAAATATTTTTTCTTATCCCTAAGCCTTAGATTAATATATAAAAGAAAAAAAAAACAGAACTAAAATATTAATTGGTTTTTCTTCTACAAATCTTCGAAAATGGCCCTTGATATCATGTACAGAATTTAGTATTACCCTTTAAATGTTAACCCTCGGCCACGTTGGGTTTCAAAAAGTTAATATCAAAAAATCATAAACTCCAAAACTTACAGCGGGATATTAAACCTTGAAAAAACGCCAAAATTTACAAAAAAAAGTTTAACAAGGCACCAAAAATTAAGCTTTTAATATTTCTTAATAATCCAAGTTTGCGGGCTGTGGTTAAGCCCGCACGTTAAAATGCTGTTTACATTTTTTCTCTAAGATGACCACAGCGCCCTCTAGCGTGACAGCAGGAAAGCCTTTTTTTTTGAGATAGGTGTATAAGTTGCTCTGTATTTCAATAATGAACTATGCTATCCAGCTGGAAAAATTACTACATATGCTCAAGATTTTAGCAAATATATGGTGAACAATTCGTGTTTGTATCTTTATCCAATTCTTCAACAAAAATTTCTAAAAAAAAGCGAAAAAACGGCCTTCTCACGGGATCACCCGCTTAAGGTCAAGAAACAGAAGAAAGTTACCGACTTTTTTAAAAAAAAGTGTGTAAAATATTTAAATATACAAATGAATATGTACTTTTTCATGTGTATACTCCGTGTACTTAATTACTACACACCTACCTGTACATATGTTTAATATACAATTAAAAATACTTAATTTTTCTCAGGAATATGCTTGCACATCAGATTAACTGGCCATTTTCTCAACCAGCCAGGTTCTGGTCCCTAGGTAGCTTGTTAAGAGGGAGTCTACTGTACATTTTTGAACCTTGAATTTCTTCCATATTTTTTTTCTAAAATTGGCATGAGCGGAGTCAACAACTTGCTGTGAATAATATCCTAAGCCCTTTCTTAGGATATTATGCACTTATTTTACCAAAAATTGTTGCGTTACGTTTACGCGTAAATGGATAAAACTTTGATTGAAAACAGCAGTTTTCCGAATATAAAGTAATCAAAAAACAAAAATCATCTACCCCTATGAATTTGTAAAAAAAACCCTAAACATTTTAAGCGAGAAAATTGTACTCTTGTACTCTTGCTAAGTAGTTTGTTACAATCAATTCCACATAATATTTCTCTTTTAACATTGCATTTTTCAGCCTCTAGCTCACAAATATTGTGCTTGCAACACCAGTAAGTAGGTGCAGCTCAGGCGAAGTGATTAGCTCAATATTTTTTAATTTCTTGGAAACGAAATGATAGGCAAATTCGAACCGCTTTAAAGTGCTTGCAACCATGTTTCTTACCTCCACACACTCTAAGAATAAAAATTTTCGATACAATCTCCATTTGTCCACAGTGCGCCCACAATCATCAGAGTCACTTTATGAATCGTACAGTAAAGCATTAGTAATCTCAGAAAAATTCAGTCAACCAAATTATTAATTAAATAAATAATAATAATTAAATTCTTATTATATAAATATTTTGTAAGATTGGGTAAATTTATAACTAGTCTTTTCTAAAAGAAAAACAGAATAAAATTCGTTGTGTGCGCTAGTTAGATTTGGATTGCGATTTCTTTTATACCAACTTTGTCAAAACCCGCCGCGAGCCGGACGACATCTAAATTTTATATGGCGGTCGCCAAGTACGAAACTAGATTGGTAACAATATACCCCTATTATGAGAAGTAGGTAATTAGAAAGCTACTAACCAACTCCATTCAAGACAATACTAAGAGATTAGTCACATGCACCTGAAAGTAAGAAAAAGCCTTCCAATTGTAAGCTGCGCAGCCTTGACGACATACTATAACACGATATAACTTACAGGTGGGAAAGGAATTTTAGGATAAACGGCCAGCTGAAAAGATCTACGGTTAGAGTGAAAAGAAATCTGCCACTAACGCAAAACTGTAGTGCAAATTATAATTTCCTTCCACATTACATACATTTCCAAGTTACTTTGCACTAAAAGCAATAATTACTCAGCATTTGAATCTAACAATAACCAACTTTTCAAAAAACACCCCAAACTTCCCAAGATGTTGTCAGCTTATCTTTTACCTAAAGGGAAAAAAGTCGAAAAGAGACGAGGTGGATGTCTTATACTCAACAAACATCCAAAATATAATAGAAGCTAGGTAAACACAAAAATTCACTTTCGGTTCCGTCCAATAATAATTCCTAATTTTCCAACCAATTTATGCAACTAGAAAGACACGACATCGCTCAAGGAGAAAGAAAGTGTAAGCATCGAAAAACAAAGGATAAGACATTGTAATAAGTAGATACAATCTCTATCAAATAGCATTTAAATTTCCTGCTCTTTACAACATATTAGTTAAGTTCATATACTGTATACACATGTATGAATGTTTACACCAAAATACCATGTTAATTTGTCAAGAAACAATAATTATTCTTAAATCAATCCCATTTTGGATCGACCCGGGTCATAAATGAACCACTGTTATCCGTAACTTTGATTTATAATTATTTCAAATTACGGGACTGAAAGAAAAAAATGAACTCTTAGCTGTCCCTCATGGCTTTTGTAGAGTGTAGAGCGATAAACAACTGCAACATCATCGGCGCTACTATTTGCCGCAAGTCCCTCTTGATAAAAACCCTGGTATCAGTGCCTAATGCGGAACAAACACAATCTAGTCTGGTTGATCAGCTCTCCGAGTACACAAGAAGTAGGTATCAAGGAAACACTAGGAATTTCGCTAAGATAGTACTGGTAGTAATCCTTGGTGTTTATCAGAAAATATATTTGCCTAACACCAACGGAGACCGAAAATGGCAATATCATGCAGTTGTATCTCAAACAATTTTCAACATTTCGGGAGAATCCAATTTGGAAATAGATAATATTATAAATAGATACAAAGTATCTGAATATGCTTCAGAAATTAGTAAAAAATCAAAGAAGCAGGTTAAACTTCTAATCAAAAACTTTTCACGGATTTACACGAACAGCAATCAGAAGTGCAAATGAGAGTTCACTTTTTATTATCGCGAACAGCACTAAATTTATAGACTACCTAACAATTACTAATTCCTCCTTACAGTTCTACTGAATTATCACTTGGTTCACTTTATATCTCTAAATATGAAGTCTATTTAGTCCGCTCATAATAGAAAATCACCTACAATTATTTCGATCGCCTCCGAATAGCCAATTATATCGTAATAAATCCGGCCGGCCACCAAAAAACTTTCCATTTTTATTCAGCACTTCCCGGATTAAATCCAAATTGTTAACAATTAAACATCTCGTAGTGCCCATTGTTAATGCGTACACATCACCAAACTTCTTTGCTAGTTCCGTGAACCCTTCGAAGGGAACCTCAAATTGCGCTAAAAGTGCTAAGTTTCCCAGGATTGGCCAAGGTAAAGGGCCGGGCGCTTGCTTGTAAGTTTTCTTCACAGTCACATTACCACTTGAGGAGTTTTTCACCGAAGTAATCTTAGTAACAACTTCAACTTTTCTAAGGCACTCGTACACTATCATCAAATATCTAATGATGAAAATACAAATGAGCATTAATGCACCGAATAAAATTAAGATTTCCATTTTATCTGCTCTTGCTTTCCTGCTTCCAATACTACACAAATTCACAAACTCGCGCCCCTCCTCTCGTTGGCCATTCAGTTAGGGACTGTGGATGCAGGAACTAACCCTATCCTGGTCGAGGGATATTTCACCTTATTGCAAGGTGACAAAAACTTGAACTGAAGGTTTTTGGGTGACCGCAAATGCTTTTATACGTATATCTTCGAAGGAATTAACTGAATGCATGGCCTATCACCTGAAGTAGCAGCTATCACGGTACTTTTGTATTTATCCACAACAAGAAGAAAACTTATGTTATGATACGAGGATTTGCTTCTTAGACTATCTTTCGCGGGCATTATATGGTCTGTGGTTATTAAAATTATGTAATAAATTTTTATAGGAGCCTGTGGAAAAAAATCAAGTGTAGTTTTTTCAATAAATATTTATTATTTGATTCCAACGATACTTGGGAAGCTTCAAACATATTTCAGTTCTTACATATACCATTGCTGGGGTTTTCTGTGTTAGCCGTAATTTTTGTTTTTTTTATGTAATTTGTTTACTAATTTAAATTTAATTAGAAGAGCAAATTCCCATAAGAGGCTAAACCGTGGTCATCATTAATTCAATTGTGCACAATTTTCAATTTGGTGATAATGCAGGTACCTTTCGAAGATCCGGGTTTAACTATTTTCAGCCTTTTGAATTTTCGTTTTTTTTTAGCCATTGTTGGGATGACTCCTCAGCCTGACTAAGTGCTTACTAGCGGAACACTATTGACTATTGTTCTGGTCTCAAAGTCTCTGTTGAGGTCAACGTTAAGGAAATACTAGGAGACACCGGATATACATCTTTCGCACTGAGATCGCTGCAGCAAATTGATGTTGGACGGTTGGCAGAGCCCCAAAGTTGAATCCCATATGTCCAAATAGACTTAAGCACCAATTGTAGATCAACAGGTTACAGTTCAGAGAGGGTTGTGATTTTTTTGTGGAACAATAAGTTTGAATTGCTGATTTTACGCCTCTATGCGCCGTTTCCAGGTGAGACTTCAATCGAGGTGTATCTCCAAGAATTGCACCTCATCTGGTTGACGTATAGAAATATTGTTGATTTTTAGCTGGAGACAATTTTTCCTTCGGAAAGTGAAAGGTCTTTTGCACACACTTCGATTCGTTTACCCTTATACCCCACATCCGTGGATGCCATTACAATTGTAGACAAGCCATTTTTGAGTCTGTTAGTGAACTCAAGATTAACGTATTGTCAGCAAAGGTAGCTGCTATAGGTAGCGATTGTGGGAATAAGGTACGGTATAGGACTTGGGTTGAAGAATTCCTGCTTTAATCTCATGTTGTTCACTGAAAATAGCTTTGTATTGTATTACACCCAGAATGTGCGTTTCGATAAATACGACATTAATCATTTCTGGAAATAACCTGGGAGTAGGCGTTTGAGATTTTATTAATAAGACCCGTGTTCCAAACTTTATCGAATGCTTCCGCCACATCTAGGAATACAGCCGTGTAAAATCATCCTCCTTCAAGAGCATTGTTTATTTCTGATACAATTCATTGGACTTGCTCTATTTAATTGTGCTATCTCCTAAAACATTTGATGATCTTGGTAGCAACGTGTGCTGTCTACTAGGATTGACAATAACTTCTGTAGTAGAAGTTTTTCGAATACTTTTGAGGAAAGAAGGTTTATTGGTCTGTACGATGTTATTTAGGTGGCATCCTTTCCAAGTTTTGGAATCATTGTCACAATCGCATTCTTTCAACTTTTTTTTGGATAAAATCCGATTCTCAAGATTGAATTGACATGATGTCGAAGAACATCTTGAAACTGCTGTTGAGGTGGCTTCCAGTATAACTTCATTGAAACGCTCAAGCTCTTTGTCAGTATCAGATTTGCTCTTTACTCATACTTCTAACGAAACACTGTTGTCGATTTCCTTTCTGTATGTTCACTAACTTGTGGATTTGTGGTGTACTTGTGGTGAAGTATACTTTAGCTTATTATGTACCGTCGTAATCATGGGGGAATGGCTGACTTGCTGATATGTAGTCACGTTTGCTGGCTAAAAATGCCTCACACAATTCTTTACCTTTAGGACAGAATATTCTTGAGCTCCAGTGGGTATGCTTCGCATTCTGGTCTCCAGCAGCGATGAGTTTGTTCCCTAAATTAAGTTTTAAAGTCTGAGTCAACTGTTCCCGGGTTATTTTACATCTCGAAGTTCACTTGACCACATCTGCAGGCATAGTCGGGCCCCTTCAATAAAGTCCTTACTGTCCTTACATTTAATCTGTTTGAGCAGGAGTTTATTCAAAGCATCGCCTCTGGCTTTCTATCCAGGGTATTTAGCATCATATAAGATATAGTTTTTCACCGTACCTGTAAAAATGGCACTGAGGTTTAACGGTTTTATCAAGAACAGAGACAACTCATTAGACGCTGCCTCACCTTTGGCCTGAGAGTAACGTGACCGACAATGTTTGGCAGGTATTGTTCCCTCCCTTATACAAATTTACAAGCAATCATATTGGTTCAGACTTAAGTCGAAGTAAATGTAGAGAAAAAGAGCGAGCAACGCCTTGCAACAGCCTCCGGCAGAAGTGAAGCGACATTCGATGAATTAGTGTTAATCCTCAGTTTTAAAAAATTGGATACTTTGCCCAAAATCAGAGATCCGCAGACTAAAAATTGAGAGGGAAAGTTTCTCGCTAATTTGTCGGACTTGTCATAAACTGAATGCGGCCTCAGAACTCCCTCCTTATTTTCAATACATTACTTGGGAAGCCTTGACATAATAATGCTAAGATCCCATTGAAAAAAATCCTTCAATTCCAATCCTTCATCCGTTCAATTAAATGATCGCCTCATGCAACGCGGTCTCAGAGTGAATCTGAATAAAATAAAAAAACCTACCCCAATAAAACTAGCACCATCACTATCAGTGGCTTACTCACTGAGCAATTTATATATCTTGTATCAATGGTGCTTCTCGAAAAGGGAGCCTTAAGTCCGCCATCACCTTGATGGCAAACCAGAGAGAAATTTCCTCCACTTTTCCCGTCCATAGGCTCCTCTTTTTGGGTTAAAATTTAAACTTCAAAAAATGTACAGACGACTGGCCGGCATGAGTTGCCTCTGCCCTGGACGAAACCGAAGTCATCTGAATATTTTTGGAACTTAAGGTTTTGGCCCAGAAAGCGGAGCCTATGGACCAGAAATGAGAAGGATGTTTCTCCCCAGTGGGTCCAGCGTGCCATTAAGTGTACTCAGGGCTCTCTCGACTCGAAACAAAAATTACTTTACCTTTGGCCGGCTTAGGCTAGAAATTCTGGCTGGTTTTTTTTCCTGTGAATATAATAACGTGTTTGCAAATGAATATAAAAGAGTGAACAACAACTAGTAATCTTTTCGGTCACGCTGCCCCCAGGACAGAGGCAAGGAGGCAGGAGAGCAGCAACCAAAAACTAGGTACTCATGATTTCACTGTGTAAGTTAATGTACAAGTTTTTTTAAGGTTTTGTGTCTCTCTGTCTGTCCATATATCTGTCTATTTGTCACACGCATTTTTTCGGAAACGGTTACACCGATTGACACAAAATTTTGTGAGAACGTGGGAGCTATGAACACAGACGCATAAAGCTACCTCGAATTTGCATGCAAAAGGGGGGGTGTGAAATTTCTTTTCACCAAATATAGCCAAGTAGGATATCAAATGAAAGGTCTCGATTGGTACTTTTCAGAACGTCGGCTATGAGATTTAATTTACAAGGGGGCGAAAAAGTGGTAACTTCGTTCACAGACTTATTCTCAGAACCTATCCAACAGAAAAATTTAAAAATAGTCAGGAAGCCGCCACTAGGCTCCGAAACATCGTCCATACCGAAATATGTTCAAATAAAGTTTATAATAGTATATTACTGTCGCAGTATTAGCAATACAGGTTACAATATGAAGCATAATCCCACCAAATTTGATAGAAATCGCACTATTACTAATAAAGTTATAATAGGTTAAAGTTGCCACTTCTTTGCAAATTCTAAAACTTAAAGCACGCAAAAGTGACTAATAATAATAATCGTTGGCGCAATAATCCATATTGGATCAGAACCTTGAAGTGTGTTAGAGCACTTCATTCAAGACCGTAACGGTACACTACAGGATTATAATACCCTGTAGGAGGCAATGTGGTCAGTATTACGCTCGCCCGGGATTATTACTCTGATTTGACTCAGGCACTCATTCATAGCTGAGTTGACGTCAAATCACAATACAAAACCCACTGCAGCCAGCGAGATTTGAACCCCGACCTTCCGTACGACAGGCTTGTGCTCTAACCACTCAACTATCCGGACAAAAGTGAAAGTTCTGAAATAAATGAATAAAATAAATAAAAAACAAAAAAAAATAAAATAAATAAATTACGTGCTAGGTGCTAATGGGATAAATGTACACTCAAATGAATTTCTAAAAGAAATACACAAAACCTTTCATATCTGAAGCGTCCAGCTTCTGGTTTCCCGACATTTTTATTATGTTACATTTATTTTTGGACCTTTCTACTATATAGAAAATAACGTTTATTTTAGTATTTTCATGAAGTTCCTGACCAAATTATTCAGATATTTTGCGAATTCATAAGAATGTGTCCACTTCAGCTGGTTGATTTCCCTCCTATGAGTATGATCTCCAGGTAATTGTTCTCAGTATCAAAGGCTTCACAGTCTTTCAAGAATTCCGATACTCGAAGTTCGAGGTTTAGCGTTTTCACTACTTTGTGTATCAACACTTTTAATTCCAAGTGCAGTTTGAAAAATTTGTTAAGTAGCCAGTGCAAGTTTTTAAGCTTAAGGTTGACCTGGTTTTTTGTTTGGTCTCAATATGTTTCTTCCAAATAAGCCTTCTATTTATGTGTATTCCAAGGTATCTTACCTCTTTAGGCTGAGAAATAGGTCTGCCATTAACCTTGACTGGAAACGTGTTCGCTTCTTCAATGCTATGTGACCGTCATGGTATCGAGATGCAACACTAGGATGGAAATGTGTACGGAAAATCCCCGTATCATCGGCAAAGATAGAAATAAATAGGCGCTCATTTGCGGGCAAGTCCGTAGTGTAAACTAAAGTAAAGAGTCAAGGAGAAGATTCGGCTCCCGGCAGATTACTTGAATTTGTATGGTTGAAGAAAAGCATCACGCATATTCTATGCTTAACAACTTGCGCGTGGAGAGTTTTGCGCATCGAACGTGATGAAATTTGGAAAGTTGGCTTGGCCCCATTTATTACTTAGTAGTCAGAGCGGAGCCTTGTTGCAACGTTAAATCCGCATCACTGAAGTGCTGTAAGCCCTATGGGAGTATCTTGGGCTCTAAAGTGCTGCAACGGTTCATGTTTTGGTTTATAAAGGCTCCGTGACCCACGAAAACAACAATAATTTTAACAGGCTTCGATAATTGCCGATCGACCAGGTGTCTCTATGGGAAAGGCTGTCTTTTTGACCATTGTGCACTTTTACAATGGTAAAAAACTTCTGATCAATGAAACGGAAACGTTTTATCGCTGACCCATGACCCGATTATTTTCAGCGGTTAGGTCCCGAACCTTTTGTAGTTGATGAGATTTGAACCTACGCTTATTTTTAAGGTTTTACCTTATTAAAATCGATTTACTCCCCGTCTGCCTGTTACACCGCACATTTCTACTATTGGTGTATAAAATGGTTTTCGCCAAATATGGACATATCAAATGAAAGGTCTCGATTAGTACTCCCCGAAGCCGGCATTGGTTTTGACATTAGTTGTGAAGGGGGAGGAAGGATACAGGGACTGGAAAGTGATAATGCCTTTCATGGACCTACTCTCAGAAACTAACCAACGGAAAAATCTAGAACATATCCGAAGGTGTCACTATATACTGTCTAGACCTCAAAATACCCTCTATGTTTAAATAAGTTATTATATAATAGAATATTACTACAACTATTAGAAAATCAATTGAAGCCTCCTTTAAGTTCATCCTAGAATCATCAAATTGCATTAAAGTAGGCAATACATATAATAGGTCAAATTTGTTTCGTTTGTGCAAATTTAGTGTAACTAAGACTTTGTGAATATTCTGACATTCTAAATACGTAATCATTACGAGGTAGATACAAATGGTCCAACTGTATATTCAAATATTCTTACTACTTCTGATTTTCGACTTGTTATTCTTATATCAAGTTAACCAAATCTTAGTTGAAATAAAAACAACTCTACCATAGCAGAGAAAGCATAACCAAATTGTAACTTGTAGTTATATTGCATTAATTCATTTGAATAACAAAATCGTGCTCAGAGAGATTAATTCCTATTGAATAATTATAAATCAAAATGATTGAACCCAGTAATCTTCAGATAAACCGAAAATATTCCGATAAGACTTTCGAAATTAAATAACGATTTTTCATACTTTTCCAATCTAAATTATTATTATTATTCCAACATACATACATCTGTAGAAATTTCTTGAAAGAATAACTGATTAGTTTATGAAACGAAATCCTTATTGATCACATTCGTTTAGGTTACTGCCAGAGGCCTCAAAACATAAACAAGGAGTTAAAGATTACGAACCACTGACGGAGGGAATGTCTTACTACCTTACATCCACACATATTTCCTCCTCGGCCGAATGCATCGATGAATGCACCATATGTGCATCATCTCCATCATAATACATAAGATATTCTTGTAGAATTTCAATTTGTCTTACGCACATAAAATATGTATGTTTTTAAAAGACGTACACTGGTCTTCGCAAGAAGAACTTAGCCATTCAAGAACCAACCCGTCCCAGAAGCACCGAGGGAACTCGGTGAAAATGAATATAAAAGACGGAAAACTTTACGGAATAATAAAGTGCATAATCCCAGACTTGCACTTCTTAAGCATTATACGTATATACGAGTGTGTGTATGATACATGCGAGTATGATGCATCCGAGTTGTTTATGTTCTCTCCTCAAGACCCCATTATTTAAGCCTCGTGGTGGCTGTTAATATGCACATAAGCGCAATGCATATGCATGTGATGTGATTACCTTTTACCTAATTTGCATTAATTTCGTTGAAACTGAAAATTGAGCAAAAGGAGGCAGTGAAAGAACCTGCTCTTCCTCCTTTAGCCCTTACGATGGCTACAAAATTTACAACTTGCCTCGGTTCTCACAGGGAGAGTTTTAAACTTGAAATCAGTTACTGTCGTGCCGGGTGGGTACTTCTTGTATGCAAACATGTTTACTGATTCTAACCGCATACTTTATGTCCATATATCAAATGTGTAATGGTTGCAGCAAGGTGGGGGAAAAGTTCGCATTCGAGGCTTTCTTTCTCGTTCACTGGAGTTAAAGTGTTGACTGGCATCTGCCTATCGTTTTAGATCAGCCAATTCCAATAGGGAACCAGGAGAAACAGTTTTTTGGTAATGAAGTCTGTTTAGTCAATTCCACAAGTAAGTTTGAATGAACTGCATGGTAAAGTTTTTCACCCCTTAAAAAATGTATTCGAAACAACTAATATTAGCGTCATAAACCTTTAGGCCTTTTAACGAATTTTTTGCTACTTGAAATCTAAATGCCAAATTCTTATTATTCAAGAAGTTCAGAAATTTCTGATTGAAAATTTATCAGTACCCTGTATGTAAACATCCGCATAACTACGATAGAAGATTCCAAGTTCTTAGTTGGATGATATCTTGTTCACTTTTCTTTTATTCCATTTTCTAATTTCTAATGCACATTAGATGCAAACTTAGTCTGGTTCTTCTTATGTACTTCATGAGTTCCTAACCGAAAGATGTCCCTTTGGCTACGTAACCGCAGGAAAATAGAAAATCTAAACGTCTAAGCATATGCATCTATTGGCAGGAAGTGTTTGCGGTAGATGTTCTGCATTCCATGAGGATTAATAAAAAATGTACTTTTAAAGATTATATGATGTATAGATAAGTATACAGTGATATAGAATATATGCCTTGAAATAACTATGAATTTGGTCTCTGCGAGAAGTGGAAGGTGAATATTACTTCCTTGAAATAATAAAGAACAGAAACTTAGGGGAGCTTCCTCAATGTATGAAAAAAATATCTGACCTCAAAGAGAGCATTAATAGACTTGAGAAAACTAATGATTTATCCTTTCACTGACTAAAAATATTTCCACTTGGAACATATTTGCTTTGAATATCTTGTTGCAGATACAGCAGGAGTTTGATTCAAACCTAGATCGCTTGTCGCAGCTCGTTAACACGAATCTAATTTTTATTTCTAGGATGTGGAAAGAAACCCAGCTTTCCTCAGAGCTCTTTTAATTAAACCCATTAATGGGGCGACTAGAGAATATATACACTGTACATTACGTAATGTTTCGAAACGTTGTCGCGATATGTACATACATATATATATGTGTGTAATTCACTGGAATACAGTCCTGTTTATTTCTGATTTTAAATCTGAAATTCTTCATTTTGTGCATTCTTTAGTTTCAATGCAATTTATTTGTTTGGATTACAATTAATGAGTTTTATTAATTGTTGGCATTACAACGCAATTAATATATAATTATAAGACAAACGTCATCATCATCATCATCAGTGACACAACAACCGGTATCCGGTCTAGGCCTACCTAATAAGGAGCTCCAGACATCCTAAAAGCTGTCTGGCATCCTGGCCTACGTCATCGCTCCATCTCAGGCAGGGTCTGCCTCGTCTTCTTTTTCTACCATAGATATTGCCCTTATAGACTTTACAGGCTGGATTATCCTCATCCATACAGGTTAAGTGAGAGGACGCATGATAGGGCATCCCCTTGTCGTAGACCGTTGTTGATGTCGAACGGTCTTGAGAGTGATCCTACTGCTTTTATCTGGCCTGCGCATTGGCTAGGTTCAGCCTAGTCAGTCTTATCAATTTCGTCGGGATTCCCAATTCTCTCATGACCGTGCACAGTTTTACCCTAGCTATGCTATCATAGCCGACTTTAAAGTCGATGAATAGATGGTGCAACTGATGTCCATATTCTAACAGTTTTTCCATCGCTTACCGCACAGAGAAAATCTGATCTGTTACTAATGATGTTCTGGGCGTATGGGGCTACCCGACCTAGCAAGATAACGGAGAATATCTTATAGATGGTATTCGGCAACGTAATACCTCCATAACTGTTGTATGAGACAGATAATGCCTCTTTGCCAGTCGTCAGACATTGATTCGCTGTCCCGCATCTTGAGTACAAGTTGATGAACCACTTAGTGTCGCCTCCATATTTAACCAATTCGGCTGTAATTCCAAAAGCTCCTGGCGACTTATGATTTTTAGGCCGATGAATTGCACGGACTGTTTCTTCATACTTGACAAGCATAACTTTTACATATCGGCAAAAGGAAAGTTTGCATTTTCCCTGGATAAAGAAAGAAAGTATAGCAACTATGGTTGTTGTGTTATATAAAATATACCCAAAGAAGCATTTTACTTCATTAGAATATATTGAAAATTATGATGAAAATTTTAAATGTTAATAACCAAAGTAACTTAAGAACGGTAACATACAGCGAAAAATTAATTTCAGACAAAAGGTCGTTATATATATTTTTTTATAAAAAATTACTTTTAGAGACGTTCGTTAATAAGTCGATCATAAAGGGCGCCAGCTGTCATTCAAGTTGCTCCTCCATTGATCGGATATATTATATAAATTGTTCAATTCTACTGGTTACTGCCACTGGTGCCTGTTTCATTGGGAACAGTTATCAAAAAATTTTTATAACGTCATATTTAGTTTATTGAATTTTTATAAGTAGAAACTAACAATAAATTTTCGATTTTTAGTGCTAAAATTCAGATGTATTCCTTGCCAGAACTATAGAATACATTATTCTCAAAATAATATTACAGATTAATCTACACACATAACATTTTGTTTATCTTGATTTACTTTTCTTTTTTTTTCAATCAACTTTCAGTAGGCTGTTGCAGCAGTCTTAACCTTCCTTTGTACTTTGTCACCTGGAATGAGTTCTCCTTTCCCACTGTTGCAACGTTTTCATATACCAAGGTGCACCGGTGATCGTCCGCAGTATCCTGAACTGGGCTCTCTGTAGAAACGCGATGTTAGATGTGCATGGTGAGTCCCACAGCTGAATTCCATTAGTCCATATTAACATCATGACGGCTTCGTAGAAGAGGCGTTTGTAGTCAAGGCCCACCATAACGTTACTGTTTAGCTTCATTCCATTGCCTGAATTTCAATATGTTTCTCCACGTTAGTCGTCTATCGAGGGTGAACTGAGATTCTATACATCAGTCTGTTGAGGGATCATTACACCATTAGTTAAGACCATAGCGCAATTTTGCCGGTTCAGGATGAAAGCACTTGGTTTCGTTTACGCGGATTTTCCATTTTGTAAATCACTTCTCAATTAGTCAGTTGGTAGACCCGAGGTAAAGATGAATTGGAGTGTCTGTCCAAGTACACTGCCTGGACTCCAGCTGGGATGTTGTTGCGAGACGTGAAACTTTTGTATTTCACTTTGAATTTGCGCTCCAACAGAAGCGATTCCAAAATTCCATGAAACTGTACTGGAAATAGCTCTTTACTTTAAAAATCAATCTTGGTACACTTTGTCGAAGACTTGCACCACATCCAAAAAAGACCGCTGAGTAATACTTCCTACTCACCCGTGTGTTCCTTATCTCAAAGACTATCCTGTGAACTTGTTCGATTGTACCATGGTTCCCTCGAAAGCTAAACTGGTGTTAAGAAATTACTTTGCTTTCCACTAGATGTGGTGATATTTTTGAAAGTAGTAAGTTTCCAACCACCTTTGACGGAGGAGGTAGTAGACTTAAAGGCCTGTATGATGCAACCTACGTTTGGTACTTCCCACATTTATTAATTATTGCAACTTCTGAAAACCTTTCAAGCCTTGAGGAAATAGGCGAGGCGTAGAATTGCGTCAAATATGTGTGTCATGTGAGAGATTGTGGTACCTGGAAGTTCCTCCAACATTTTCCCGTGAATAGGTCATATCCTGGAGCTTTCTTTGGGTTCACTTGTTCCATTTCCTGCAAGTGGAGGAGAAATACCGCTTGCAGGTGTTTTGTAAATGTCCCCCCTTTTTTGACATCACTTCTTGCCCAGTTTCCGTCTGCTGATCTCAATGGCGATACGCATTGAGCAGCTCTCTTCAACTTACTTGTAGTTTTCCAGATGGAAAAATCAGTTGATGCAGTAGACGATAAACCTCGTAAGTAATGTTGTAACTACTTTCCCCACTAATCCTGAGGGCTTTATTTTTGAAGAAGTTGCTCGAGATCTGCTTTGCTAAGAGACGTCAGGAAAACATTATCTGCATAAAGCGGTTTATAGCGCACGAGAAGTTGAATGCGCGGTGTGATAGTGTTTATAACAAGAACAAAGACGCTTCCTTGATTAACACCAACACCAGCGGTTTTGATATAACCCAACACACTAAATGTCGTAGAGCATACCAGATGAGTTCGTGTAGCACACGGCCGAACACTTTGTACAGAACTAGAAATGCAATCTAAAGAGGGCGATAGTTCTCACCGTATTTATCCTGAGTAACCGCGCAGTGCGTATTGTGTCAGTAGTTCCGCAGTTCTTGACAAACCCCGGTTGATTCAAGGTTCAAACGTTTAAAAATCTCCGCGAGTATGGGATAGTAAACGGATCGGACGGTATTTTGAACATTCTTCACATTGGAAGGGTGTGCTCTCTTGCCATTCAGATGGCGTTCTACCCTCTTTAATAATCCGATCGAAAAAAGCCAAATGACTCTGGATACGGAAAGAGAGACGTGGTTTCTGCTAGTATTCTTTCTGTGTTGCTATATGCGAGTAGAAAGCAACCAGTGCCACTCGAGAGCTTTATTTCAAATGAATAACTTAGTCAGTGCGCAGTCCTGCCATAGTCGAAGTGATCGGTAGGCGGAAGTGACAGTGGATAGGTCACATATTAAAGAGAAGTGTCAATTCCATTGCTGACTACGCCATACAGTGGAACCCACTCTGCCAAGATGGTCTACCATTGGGTCGTCCTAAGGCGACTTGGCGTAGAACAGTATAGGAGGTGTGCGGGCGTCTCGCAAAGTCCAGGGGGAGCACACAAAATGTATTACCTGGTGATGATATTATATAAAAATAAGAATAAAAAATTAAGAATAAACCTAATGATCTATAAAACCCTGTTCCCGTCAACAGAAGCGCGTGTGAGAGGATAACCGATGCGAATTTATATGGCCTATTAAAGTACGAGCTAAAACCCACCGGCAACTTCAGAAGAATTCTCAGATGGTTACTCAAAAGTAAGGTTGAAAGTAGACGATCGGTTCGAAATCCTAAGAATAGATGAACGATTAGCAACCAAATTGGAGGACGTGGTGACAAACAAATCCTTAAAAACCCATTTGAAACTTTCAAACTTCTTAAGTTAAAATATTCGATATTTACAAATATCCAGTGGGAGATTCCAATATTTGGCAAATTGTAAAAAAGAAACTAAACTTCTCATACCAAGTATGTTTACTGTGATTCAAAAACAGCAAAAGCGAAAGCACGTTCTTTAAATCTTCTTTGAGTTTAACACGCATGTTTTCAAAAACATGATTATAGAACGACTAGGGAATCCTGCTGGTTGTGTCATAGTACCCAGATCCTTTTAAACGACAAATTCTAGATATTCCCATAATAAAAAATCACACACACTTAAATCTGATGATCCAGCTGGCTATGGAAGGTGTCGGGATGTGTTTATTTTTCTCAAAATAACTGTCGCAATACTTTCATCTACATATTGGTAGTATGAATATTCATCCCATCCCATTTGTCGTCGATCTTTGATTGAAGTATAGACTATTTTGCAGTTCTCATCCGAAAAAGTCATTCTTTTAAATTTAGAAGCTATGGTCTTCTAATATGTAATACTTTCGTTCTAAAAACCCCCTCCTCTTGTGTCTGAAATACTTGATCTGTCTATCATACCTATTATCTCAGAAACTGTTACCCCTGTTGATACGAAATTTGATAGAAAGGTGAGATCTCGCATGCCTTAAGTAGCATAGTTCCACGTTGAGTTTAAGAGGGTCCCCATACATGAAAAATTTTCATTCACCGAAAATGGTCATGGGTCAGCTAAAGTAAATGGTCTGATAAATTAAATGCCTAAACATTACGAGCTAGGTACAAATGGGACAAATGCCCATTCAAATATTCTTATCTAAACAATACTCGAAACCTTTTATACCAGAAGCATTCCCGACGTGTTCCTGAAGTAAATTTATTTCGGACAAACCAATCTTTTTGATGTAGCGATGTTTTTTACCTAGACTCTCCCCTGTTTTCACCGTTTCTTCACTGTTTAGGGAAGGCCAATAGGTAAAGATTATTTTATATTACCGATAAGAAGCACAACATTTTTCAAACTCTATTTAAAGAAACTATGTCGTGTCATAAAGAAATAACAACCATTTTCGGTAAAATTTGTAAACCAGCATAATCGGTTGGTCATCGAAATTTGTGTTTTATTCAGGTTCAACCTAAAGTCAAGATGCTTAATATCAGATTTGCTATGAGACGTAAGGAAAACATTATCTGCATAGAGCATTATGTAGCACGATGAACACGGAGAGAGACAAGATGCACTTTTGATATATCGGTCATATGTCAACTTTACTCGTTGATCGCGGTAGAGCAATTCAACCCAACAGAACTCCTGCACTGGGTTGGAAAGGCAGTTTTTTCTTGCCAGACAGGTGGTGGTGTATCCACTTCAATAATGCTATTGAAAAAATCAGTAAAGGTTAGACTCTACCTCTTCGTTTTCCAGACCTCAGCAACGGTGTCTCCAGGTTTGATTTGATTAGTTCAATTGCTTGGCTTCTGTGGCGTCCACAGGTGGAATTGTTCCCAATGTCGGAAGAAGTGGTCGATATCCTGTCGGGGCTTTTGATAGTTTATAATAAAAATATTTGTAAGGGGACGCTCGCTTAACAGTTATCGCTTTTCTTTTTTTGCTTTCCGGTTGGCATTGTCAGTGTTTTATCGATCAGAGACTAAAAATATGGACTTTCATTTACACATCGTCATTCCAAAGGCAAGTATCTTGGTTGAAAAACGGCTTACCAGACTCACTGACCCTGAGAGCAG
This sequence comes from Hermetia illucens, assembly GCF_905115235.1. Lineage (NCBI taxonomy): Eukaryota > Metazoa > Arthropoda > Insecta > Diptera > Stratiomyidae > Hermetia > Hermetia illucens. Next base: position 94,768,153 of record NC_051853.1, on the reverse strand, counting down.
AAAAGGCGGTTTTTGTGGGTTGTGTTTTAGCTCGATTCCACTGCAGCAAATCAGGTAAATGAAAATACTTCTTTTTTTCTTACGTAATCACCACCATTTAATTTGCAGCTAATGCTAACATGGTTTAATCGATGGCCAGGTTCGCATGACAGCAATCAACGACAGCTTTGCAGTCAATGACGAAGAGAAAATGGCGGCATCTAATGAGAATATAGTCGAATTGCGTTTTAATATTCCCGCGAATTCCTCTGTCCTTCCATTGTGGGCACCAATATCTAGCATGCATACACGGATTTCTTTGGCTAGGACTAATTTGTATACAAACTGACGTATTTCATGCATCAAAAACCCTTTTACTGAGCTGAACGCCCTAGCCTTTTTGTAAGGGTTTCTACTCAATGGCGACATCATCGCAGAACCTGTCACCAAAACGGGTGCGGTAAGATTTAGCATAGTGAAGTAACTCCAACTATACTTTATTTAGCTCTCTCTGTGATCTCAGCTTTTTTTTGTCTTACTGACTATAGTAAAAAGGTGCCTCAAACCCTGCCCCTTTATCTGAGTTTAGGACCAGTATGGTGAAGTTTAACAAAATTAAATTGATTTTGCAATTTTTCGCGGAACTACATACATCATTTTCTCCATAAGTGTGGAATCTTAGTACGACCCTGTTCGTAGTCGCTGATTTCAGAGGTTTATATTCGTGTTCAACAGAATCGAATTAGAATTTTTCATTCCTTCCACTTTAATTAAAAATGTTATTAACAGTCAGAGACTAGTTGAATTTATCTGACCATTATGGTACAGCATAATAGTTCAACATCTATCATGTTTACATAGATATGTAAGTACAAATATAGTAAATACTCGTAAACGTTGCAGAGTTGGCGATTTTGTGGTTTTCTTTTCTACTTCATTTCCTGGTTTCACAATACCAATAAGCATCCTACCTTCAATGGGCAATGCATGCTAGCTGAGGTTTACTTCATGTCTACTTGCATCTACACACATATACATCTATACTTATGTCTGCAATATAAAACTTTGTTATCATGCTGAATAAATCATGTCAGTGTTTAAACATGTGAAACAATTACACAGAATTAAGTGTGCAATCTCAAAACTATTATTAATATCAACGAGTTAATGCGTTTATGTTGAATCAGTGCAAAATGAAATGCAATTTTCTCTCAGTCAAGACCACCTCCTGTACTAGAACCAACACGAGTACTACTAATAGGATACCATTCTACTTTGTTGCGGCCAACCATTCAAAAGTGGGAAAACTTGCATAATCGAAGGCATTAACAGTTTACTCATAGAGGATATAAGCGTGATAAAAAGTGAATCTTGCACATGAGGAAGATGTCTGTGCATGGCACGCATTTGCTTGTGTAAAAGTAAGTTAAGAACCTGACCTGCATAAGTTATGTTCTTCTTCTTCATGCCTTTGCTGGAGGTATAAATTTTACGTTGATGCTGTAAGCAACATCAATTGCATGCAAACATACATATATACCATACTCTCTTACATAGGTGCATCCATTTATGTGCATCAGGGAAATGTTGAACAGGTTCCGGTATAAAAAAGATATGAAAGAAGGTATAGTCTCAGATAGTGACATTACGAGTTGCACTCAGCACATTCTTTTAAAGGATATTGATTCCGATTCTTAATTTAATGTTAAAATTTTTGTGTTTACATGTTTGTGAGCTCTGCAGTGATCGTGAACGGTGTTAAGATTGTCAAACAGTGAGTATGTTTTTGCAGTACTTTCCCAGAATTTCCCCTAATTTGCCACATCAAAACCCACTAAGGCCGGTAAAATTCACCTATTCTAACAGTAAAATCATGTAAGTATAAAATATATAGGCAAAGAAAATAAAAAACCCAAACTTAACTAAGGACTTCATCTGCTATTACTACTTCACACACCTTTGAATACCAGTCAGAACTCTATGAAACTAGGTGAATCTAGTGCATGATAAAGATATTGTGAATGGAGTACAATTAGGCCAAATAGCCGGAAGTATTTGGACATGGTACGAAAAATTGATAACCATATTTGCGTTACGGCTCCTTGTGACAATATTTCAATATTACGTTTACCAATTCTCTGTTTGCGAACTGGCTTATCATAGACGACAATATCCACATGCAGACATGTGCGATGTGTGCCGTCAGGATCGCATGGACGACAAGATAACCAATTTTGCTTGAGACATTTGTTGACAAAGTTACCTTACAAACTCCACATAGACTGCAGAAATTTCAAGAGGTTGTCTATGAAAAAAAATTTACTAACTCAAACAAAAACACTATGTAAGTGGCAAATCCTGCCAAAGAAGTTGCGATCAGTGATATTCAATTATCAATCATTTTTGCCCTCATAGGATCAACGTTGTTATTTGCTTAGCAACGAGTTTGTTTAACAGCTAGATATTTATATAAAGTTTATTCGTACTGATAAAGTATCTTGCATTGTGGTTGGCTAAATTGTAACATTATACAATATATCACTGTCACAAATTTCCTCGATGGTTGCCCCTTTTGGTCCTCTTTTCGATCGAAATTATCGACCATTTATTTACACATTATCTGTAAATAAGAAGATATAGTAGCCACTGAACACTCGAAAAAGTATAAAAAATACATGAATACTTATAAAATCCTGAACCTTAAACTGTTTCTTTCCGATGAGAGGCAGGTTTCAATCTTAGAAACTCTGCAAGCGAAAAAACAATGATGCTTCCGTGCAAAATTCAGGTCTTAAAACCTATTCTAAAAAAAATAAATATTATCTTTATATTTTAAAAATTCCACCATTACCAACAAAATTCCAGTGGAGAGGTCTTAATTTTTTTCATTAGAAACATAATATGACCGACATTTTTACTCCTTTGATTATTTGGAGTCTGCACTTCAAAATTTGCAGCAAACATCAGGCCTGGCGAGAATTGAGAGGGAAGAAACATTTTCTTCGGGCCCGTAATTTTCTTGGAGCCCCGGAATAGAGACCCAAAAGTAAATAGTAGGTAGGTAATATAGTGGACTCTACCTGCTGCTCACATATGAACGAAAAGGTATTGATTAATAAATTCTATGCAAAAAAGTTGGGTATAAAGAAGAGATGGGTAGATGATGTATGTAAAATCACAAAAGCAATGTCACCTTAAAGAGTAATATCACATTATTATCACCGGGCGCAATCTAAACATTACACCAACACCTTACATCACCACATTACCTAGCATCAGCTCATTATCTAACAGTTCCACATTATCTCATAGTACGCGGATCATCGCATTACCAAAGTTATGGTGAAATTACTGCTGCGATTTGTTTTCTGGTGTGATATCACATGATAAAATATTTCCTTACTTCGTAGTACAAATGGTCGCAATGATCCAGTGCCGATTGCAAGTGTCGCTTGCGAATCTGCTGTTGTTATGATTGCCTGTTCTCATGACAGACTTTGGTATGGCTTTGAGCTAAAAAATGATTTGAAGTGCATGTAATATGGCGGTGATGCTGATTCGGACGTGATGGGTTCAATTTTTGTAATTTTTTGTTACGTTTAATTTTATTTGAAAATACATCTGAAAATATGTGGTAAGAATATAAAAATCATATTCATATTCGATTTTAAAAAAGGAGCAGCCAATGTATATAGCGCAACTGGTCAACGCCATATTTTGAGCCTCTTACTTCTGGTATAGTACATTTCTCTTTGAAGCGTCTGCTTTATTTGTGTATGTTACACATTCTGGTTTTGTCTAGTTATACCGGTTATGATTCGACTTTTGTACTGAAAAGTCACTAAAGTCAATACTATAGTAAATATTCAAATTCTTCTAATACATTCACTTATATTGATACCAAAATTTGTACTTCTAGAATGAACTTAAGAGGATTTTCGGGTAAATTTCTAAAATATGCTGTTATTTACTTTATTTGAACAGATATCGTAATATGATATATTTTGACGCCTAGAGATTTTTCAAAGAGATAGGTTCTAAGAACGAGACCTGTTTCAATTTTCGGGCACTCATTTTGAGTCCTGAAATCATTTTCGAAAAGTAATAATTAAGCTCTTTCATTTTTTACCCCATGTGACCATATTCTGTGAAAAAATATAGGGAAGGCCCCTAATAAACTCAATACAAAATGGTGCCATTCGATCCGCGTATAGCGGTTGACAAACCAAATATTTTTACCGAATTTTGTGATGTTGGTTGGCGACAGACGGGCAGAGGCACGGATTGAAAGACAGACGGTGAATCGATTCTAGTAGGGTTTCATTCACACAAAACCTTAAAAACTATGGATGTAGAACATTGCACTAATACATAACATGTCCTATCACCTCAATGAGTATTATCTCAACAGTAACCACAAGGACATTCGTTTCCACCTAGGAAGGGACCCTGTGGCAAATTAGATTAATTAGATTAAAAATGAGGAAGCCATAAAATTCGCCAGTGGAAACGATGAAACTTCTTATCGAACAAAACCCGAATTACCTAACCTTTATTTGAACCACCATTCAGCCGAACGATTTCCCAGGAGATAAAATTGAATAAAACAGCAAGAATGAGCTTATACAGAACCATGAAATAACTCAAGTTAGTTGCATACCAAAGAAAAGGAGACGTTTGAAGAGACTCTATTGAGATACCAACATAAGTATGTTATGAGTCTCTATAGAGTTGTGGGGAGCTACTCAAAGTCTTTGCGAAGAATGACATGCACTCATTTCATCATCATTAAGGGGATATTACCTCAACAACGGAGTAGTCGCGACTGGCATAAGAAAGAAAATGATAGTACTATAGTTCCCGCAGCAATCAGCGACGGGCTACGGGAAATTCGGCGATAATTTATGTGGACGCGGGCGAACCTAATAAGGCCTTCAAGTTCGTGGTAGACAAGACATTCATTCGCTGAGTTTGGCTGAATACGCATTACGAAGGAAGTCTTACCTGCACTATGGAAGTGGCGGAAACTTATGTTGCTATCCAACGCTAGTAAACCTCCAAGCTACCCATCCTTTTACTGCGCTATACATCTTCTAAACACTATCTGATAGATGCTGAAGGTGGTATTGACTGCTCTTTGGAGTTGGTGATTACCAAAGAACACGGTGCATTTAACTTCCAAAAAGCTACGGTGGTGGATGAAGCATAAGATAAGGTTGGTTTAGGTTACAAAACATCTTGAAGACTTCGCTGTAAGAGAAATTAAGTTTTAGCATTTAAAATCAGCTCATCTACTTTAAGTTAGCCAAAATATATAAGTGTGGTGGAGCGATGCTTGGCACGACAACGCCCGGAAAGAAAGTTGTCTCCCACGAGGCCGGTGGAAAGCGAAACACGGTCAGTCGAGCAATAGAGAGTTATTTTTTAGTTTTTTCTTCTTACGTACGTCTTGGACAGTGCCGAATGAAGCTCCAATAGTAGACCGTAAAAAAAGTTTCATAAATATAGTTTTCTAATTTTAATCAGCGTTGGTGCGAAAAGAAAAATTGAGTGTTCTTAAGGTTTTGTGAGAAACAAAACCTTATTAAAATTGATTCAATGTCTGTTTGTCCGTCTATCCATTTGTCCCGCCCGGAAACGGCTGAAATAATTGTCACAAAATGTGGTGAGAAGGTGTGGTCTGTGAACCCCTTTAAATATGGAAAGTGACGCCATTTTGTGTTGAGTTTAAAGGGGGTCCTTGGGGACATTTTAGTTTTCCTTTTTTAGCTTTTTTAGTTATTTGTATATCAGTATCAATTACTCGAGACAGACATGTGTATGTATATGTATATGGATAGGATAGGATAGACATGTGTGTACGTTAATACTAATAGTATTTACTTTAAGTACATACTTGTACGCTTTTGTGCACGGGGTAAAGTGGAAATACGTGAGGATGCCTTACATCAATTTGGATAGGCAACGTTTATTCATTTAAGATTGGCAAAATATTGATAAGTGTATATGATATGCGATGTGTGAATAGTTTAGCAATTAATTAAGGAATGTTTTACACTTTTAGCTATATACGAATAGAAAACCATGCGCGGGAAGTTCCTCATATAATATGAATACAAAACCTTTTAATCGAAGCGCCCAGCTTCCGGTATCCCGTCTTATTTAATTTAACCCACAAAATAATTTTTCAAAATGTTTCTTTAGCAAACATAAATTTCCGTACAATAGTAGATTTTATCATAATATCGAATGAAAGTTCTTAAACTAATAAAAGAATTATTATATTTTAAGTGAAAATACAAATCAATAGTATGTCACTACAGGAGTAATGATATCCATTATGTGAAATTTTAGTAACTTTAGTAAACATATGGAGACAATACCTATAGGTGTGCGGTATACTTGTAGATTGCTAAAATCTGTGGAGGAAATAGACATAGACTCCTTCTGGCCGGGAATAGAGAAATAAGGAATAGTTAAAGGAATAATGCAATGGCTCACATAATATTGGCTCCGGGTCAGGATTTTCTCTCAACGGTCCTGACAAGAATCAGAGGGAAATTGAAGGAAATTAAACAGAATTTCAGATTCTACTGAAAATTATTGTTTTTTAGTTAAAGATAAATTACATCACATTCCGAATTTTTTATCAACAATTTTTTGTCTAATATTTGTTATTTTTTTATTTAAAAACCTACATGAACCGTGATTGATGAACGACGGTAGGGATGACTTAACCACCTCTTCTTGCAATTATTATTGATTCATTCCGGAGAAACAATTATGACATCTTCAACTCAAGCAACAATGTAGAACCCAATCTCAAACGTACTGTGGATAGCAAAAGACAAAATACAATATTCTTGGCAGTTAAATTTCAAACCACGAATGTGTAACGCTGCAGACTTTCAAATACTTGATAATTTATTGCCATTTTTAATTTACATATATTGAATAAGCAAATATTTACGATTAACTATTACATCAAGTACGTCACAAGCGAAATGAGAACGGATTAGTCGTTCAACGACACTCAACTAATGACGTCAAAGAAAAATTTCAAAAAGTGTCACGTAGGTATATTTTTCTGGTTGGATTATTCCTTTTTTCAGAGTTAACTCTTACAACTGTCGCTGAATCGGTAAACAATTGAAGAAAGTTCTCATGCCATACCCTTTTCGTCTTTTTATTGTAGCTGTAAGTGACGATAATATACGCAAATCGTCAAAGAATTTTTAAAGAACTTTAAAAAGAAGGATATACAGTAGGATTTCGATGGTCCAAGTAATGAATAAATTAACCTCATATTTTCTAGCGACAGCATAATGCACCATATAATAGCAAAACTTTTTATGATTTAGTTTGCAAAATGTGATATTTGAAAGAGTAGGCAAAATAGTAGGTGATTTCAAGGATCCAGAAATAGTTTTGGTATCTGTCCATTACTGTTAATCGGAAGTCAGCCATAATATTTTCACCCATTTAAATTACCCCCACTTCTCCGCAGATGGCCCGGCCGGACCACCGTGAAGTATTACATTTTGGGGGGAGGACCCTGGTCTACACTAGCACGATTAAATTAGGCGTTCGTCACACTTTCGGGGCTCAATCCAATCCTTGGAGCTTTTCTTGTATCGCAGTTATTGTTATTTCTGGTATCGCAGTTATCGTAGTATTTGCTCTGGACCTCAGCATCTCCTTCACGAAATTATAGGATCCAATAATTACGCTGAGCGCGTAGTTTAACCTCCCTCTCATTCACAAACTTTGAACAATGGAACATAAAAAGCTCCGGGTACTTCGGATGTAGCGTGGCATTAGGGGCACACGGGGAACTCATCCAATCCAAAGCGAGAGAAGTACCTCTAGTATCCATTGTGTTCCTTAAGGAGCTATGTTAGATGATAATTCAATTTTCCCTGTTTTCACTTGGTCCATCTCTCAATAAAGTGATCAGCAGGTACTGAAATCTCCTGTACCTAGTGGGTTTTCGATAGCCCGCAGTCACATCAAACGGATCCGGTAGTGACTTTTCTGGTAACGACAGTGCGCCAGAACTAGTCAGATTTCCAGATTTTCCCACTTCAGTTGCGTATTCGACTTTCGCTTACTCCGTTTCTAATGTCGAGAATAAAGATCTGGTGGTCACTGTGGGTGCCTACCAAACCATCCCTCTCGCTAACGAGGTACTGAGGTACGTCAGATCGACGATCAAGTAGAGTCCAAAGTTCTGGGTGTGTAAACCGATGGTAGTTGAATATTCCATCTCGGGTCAATGCTATCTGCCAATAGAGAACCGCGTTGTAAAATTGCTTCACGCATTAACACAACCTGGATGAAGTCGCGTTCCACAATTGGTGTTCTTTGTCATCGACGTATCAACGAACGTGTCAAATCCATTTTAGAGTCATCCACCCTGTCGCCCTTTGTGGTTCTGAATGTTCGCTGAATATGAAAGACAATGCACGGCGTCTTGCGGTAATGGAGACGAAGATGTTGCGTTAAACTTGTGGCGTCTTCGATGGTATGGTCACGTAATTCGCGCTAACGAGAATTCACTTGTCAATATTGACCTGAACTTCTAAGACCGCCGAAACAACGGTGACTTGATACTCTAGATGGGAACCTGAAAGCCTTGCGATTGCATCCAGATCAGACTTTTGATAAAACAAATTGGCAAAACCGATCACGACAAACGGACCTCGCTTGTAAACGGGGCAAAGTTGAAGAAAAGGTAGAAGAAGATGTGCATTTTATGAGACGAAAAGCGAAAAAAATGAAATTAGTGAGATTGGGAACAGTAGGTAACAAAGTATTTTTAGAAGAAGGGAGATTCAACCACCAAATCAATTGGGCATTTGAAGGAACCCATTTTATGCATTGTTTTTCATTCTCGAGTTGTCAAACTCTCCGCAGATGCGGGATTTTACCTAATACTAGCACTAAGTGCCAAACATTTAGGCTCGGACGATTCTACTTAAAAGATAAAAGGGGTGGTGATGACCTCGAGAACTTTCCGCAACGTCGAGCACATATGCAGAATTGTGTATTTCTGCATGGTTTGAACCAAACTGTGTAAGAGTGCCAGGACATCAAGGGAAGCCGTGAGGGATTCAGGTGTAATACCTGTAGTTGACAATATTATGGAAACTACAACCAGCACCTCGAGATGAAACATTTTTTAATTTTCTGAGCCAGTCGAAGTTAAAAATTTGTTTGCACGACGACTAATTTTTGAACATTGGGTGTAAGAACAAAAAGAGGAACTCATGGACCAGAAAAGTGAGAGGAAGTTTCTCTCCAATTCGTCGGTGTAATTCGCACCCCTAATGAGTTGATTTTTACCTGGATGAAACCGTAGTCGTCTGTAAAAGATAATGAGTTGCCCTTTGCAACTTGTTGATCCGAATCGGCAGTGCTTTTGCTCCTTGGACAAAATGTTACCGATTTCGAGTGATGCACTAAGCCTTCCACTAATAATGGACGTGAAGAATTTATCGAGGGTTGTTAAGCAAGCAATCGGTCTTGTGTCTTGAGGGTCCTGCACTTTCCGGGGCCTGTATTAGTTTTGGCATTGACAGGCGGGGCGGACAACGAGGGGGTTGGAAAGTGTTCAACTTTTAACGGAGCCATTCTCGAAAACCGCCCAACCGAAAAATCTGAAAAAAATTATGATGCCCCCCTATTTGATGTCTAGGACCCATACCCTCCACACTGTTATCCGCTAAAAGAAACTTAATAATAGTTAGTTACCATATTTTTTGGAAAATAAATGCAAACCTCCATTCTGTTTATATAGAATTATATTATATGCACTAACATAGGCTATAATGAAAAGCATGACGCTAATAAATCTAATGAACATCGCTGTCACTTTTGTGCTGCAATACAAAACACTAAACATCAATATCATATTAAAGTGAGAAGTCTGACACCCTAAATGCATATACATTACAAGCTATGTGCAAATGGCACAGTTCCTCCTTACACAAGAAATACACAGTCTTTCTTTCTGAAGTTCCGAACTTCCGGTTTTCGACTTCTTGAATATTTATGGGGGTTGAGATTGTCAGTTAACCTAGGTTTTAATGTTATCATATGCCGCAATGATTGCAAGAGAATGGTTTGAAGATAATTCGCAGACTATGTCGTTGTACACAGCAGAATAGCATTCTGAGATTAACAGAAATCAAATGATAGAACTTTGGAGAACGCTCCTGTTGGGGGTAACGCCAACCGCAAAGTTGCTTCTCTTCAATTTCACGTTTCATCCGTTTCTACTCGCAGAGGATGGGAGCTTTGGCCTTCCAAATTTCAACTATTTTCATGACTCAGCTGTCGCTTGCTAGTGGAATGACCGCCTTGCGGCTAGAAAGAAAAATATCTTAAATAAACGACCAGGGAATATTGATTAGCACTGACCCACCAGAGTTCTCAGCCTGACTCGTCGTTGAAATCTTCCTATCTGTATCGAGGACGTCGAACAATTTATATAGATATATGTAGGTATGTTGATAATCAATAGTTACACCAAACTCGACGTCACCAGTTATGTGAGGAAACTTGAGTCCACGACAATTCCACTTATATATACACTTGTCAACTGTTCACTTCAAGAACCATTTACACAACTGATTTGATCTCGAAACCATTGCAACGCTAACAACTTTACAGTGAGAGTTGGTCATTATTTTGTAAGTTAGGTATGAAAGGTTTTGTGTATTTCTTTTATAAAAACATTTGAGTGGACATTTGTCCCATTAATACCTAGCATGTAACATATGCATCTAATATGAATATCCACTTTCGCATGATACGAGAACTGACATCCAAATCTTGAATTTACCCAGAAGCGACAACTGTCACCTATCATAACTTTGCTAGTAATATTATGTGATTTGTATTGTAATATTGCAATTTCCATCAAACTTAGTAGGATCATGCTCCTTGTTATAGCCTACATTGATTTCGTGATTCTAGGATGAATTTAGGAGCGGTTTTACAGTGAATACATATACTATTATTGTATAACATACAATTATTAAGATATATCGATATGAAGGATATTTCGGAGTTTAGACACTGTATAATGGAAGCTACTCCAACTTTCCAACAAATGTCAAAACTTCTGGCTTCGGAAAGTATTAACCGAGACCTCGCATTTGATACCCCACATGACTATATAAGGTGAAAAAAAAGTTACAGTTGTTTTACACAAAACCTTTAAAAAAGATAGTGACAGTGAATGCTTCATATGTGTGTTTTTAGTACTATATATACTCCAATTAATATCCCCTGAAATTGACAACTTTGTTACTAGTAGAAGGATTTTGATTATACTGTCCAGCATTATGCGCGAGAAAAAAAACGTACAACTCGTTTTTCACGCCCCATGCGTAGAATATCGCAGTTCCCACAGACCCATCAAATTTCGCTGGAACCGATGTAATCGCTTTTTAGAAAAGTGCGTGTGACAGATAGACAGAGAGATAATAACCAGCTTTAATAAAGTTTTGTTTTACATAAAACCTTTAAAAAATCGAAATTTCCAGTAAAAATTGAAAGTGTTATGCTTTGAAAATATGTTTTTTTTTAAATAAAATTTGGCAATTTTTCGGTTTTTTTTTTTAGTTATCTTAAATACGTATTTAAGGTTTCAATAACGAAAAATAGATAAAGGAAAGGACTTACAGTTATTCAGTGATCCCAGCCGGTCGGAATATACTATACTAAGTGTGTGCATATACAAATATATGTATATAGGTGCAACAATTATTCGTCCAAAACAAATCTGAATAAGAGAGATTATGAAGAGGTTCGAGCTCTCCTTCGAATTGGGGCAAGGACTCTTTAAAGACTGGCAACTTAAAACCATTTCGAATTTCGATTTGACATTTTCAAAGTTTATCGTACGAAAGATTATCTATATTTTAGATAAAAAAATATGAATTTGTTGAATTCTTGCAGGTTTTTGCTCTCGGACTTAATACTTTCTGGCAGGCTGAAGTAACATGTGGTACACATGTGTGTTTTCTGTTGCCTAATTTGTCATATAAGTCAGTTTTGAAAGACTTTTATCAAATCGATAAAAAAGGAGTACAGGAGGATCTCCTAGTAAATTGAGAATATATATAGATATAATAAAGGAAGATTTGCAAGCACATGGTGTTGTTTTGCAATTTTTTTTTTGCTAATTTGATAGTATATAATCTTAAGAACCAAACCTTAAAATTTCAAGTGGGAAATCGTAATACATTTTTTTTTAAATTGTTTTGTGAACGCAAGTCAGGAAATTTCATACAATTCGTTACCAACAAGAAGAGACAGCAGATTTTTCATACGAATTATATTTGTGACACTACGTTTTCCCGGATACTTTTTGAGATTGCTCAGCCGCTTGTTATTCGATTTGCTTGATTCTTTTTTTGTTTTATTCTCAATCTTTTAAAAGCGGCATTTAAACTTAACGAGTTATTACATTCCGAATGGTCGCAAACATCTGTTGAAGCTTGGAACGCGTTGATCTCAAAAACACCCTTTTCAAAATTTCTCCCCATTTTTCTCAGCAACAGCTGGATCAATTTTAATCATTTATTTATTAAAATAATAATGAGACTCGTCGTTATGGTCTGAACTAGAATTTTCGAGAATCGTTGCCATAATGTCCCTTTTTTTATGTTTTACTTAAAAAAATGCGGGCGATTTTGAAATTTATTTTTTTTAAGATAAAATTATACTTCTTAATCGATCCCCTTAGTTCTAGTTCGGACTATAGTTACACGTGTTCTAAAAAAACTGCATTTTCAGTTTCTTTTGCGGATTCACGGTTTGGTCAACAAAGCCGGAGAAATTGGATGAAGTCTCAAAAACAAGGGCCATTTTAACAAACCGAATACACTTTTTATTTTGATTTCATACTTTACCTTAACCGCAAATCAAAATACCTTTAACAGACAAACCATATTAGAAGGCTTATTTTCACATATGATCTGTTCACTGGGAAAAAAAAATTGGAATTCAATCAAATTTGGAAATTATATTTGAATAATTTAAGTTAAAAATAATAAAATTTAATTGCATTAGTCCAATGAAGGTCATAACTAGAGCCCCCCAACTGCGGAACGTGCAGTGACTCCAATTTTTATTTGAAACTAAACAGGTTTTAATTTTGCATTACTAACTTTTCTCTAAGAATATGAAAGTTGATTCAAATTGTTTGGAAAGTCGACTTTAGGATATGAAGACATTTCTCACTCTTTAGGGGTGATATCTGCTAGGTCCGAGGATATATCATTTGCCACGCGGATCTACCATAAAAAATGACATCCGTCGGAGTTGTTTTGAATGGAGAAAGGATAACAGAATAAGTACCGTTTAAGGAAAACTATGTTCGATATTGAATGTAGATGAGTCAAGGGAAGGATTGCAAGGGAAAATCAGGAATATTAGTGGGTTATTTTGCCCCAAGTTTAAAAAGAACTGCACATAGTCTGGAAAAATCGCAGGAAATTCCATCTGCGCTACGCTTTTCGGCTCCTACAGTTGCCAATTGAGCCAACAACGTAGCCTAGGCCATGTGAACTACGTGGACGACTTCATTCAGTTTTGTTAAATGAAAACGCGAATGCACCCAGCACCAGCTTTATACATTGAATTACATTTGTCCAAAAGGAAATATATATTTTTGAGTTCTGCGATTAACGGTCTGCAAAAAAACTGCTTTCCTGCGACTCAATAAATTTAGAGAAGAAAACTTTGTTACCAGATTAAAATATTGCTGACGAAATTTCCGCTTCTCCAGATTTTTTTACAACTTTTTCAACTGACAGTGCAGAGTATCTTGGAAATTGCGAGTACAGATGAAGGGGTAGTGTTGAAGCTAACATGTAAATGTTAGGCGAAGACGGCCTTACGATTTATTGCCAGGGCAGAGGCAAATCGTCAGACGCTGCTCTCTGATCTCTGCCCTAGGACTGACAACCCTAACGAACTCTCGAACTGGACGGATTACACAACGACGAACCCGACAACGACAAAGGAATAATGATTTGCGCATTTTGTCATGGAACGTGCGCTCCCTGCACACATATAAAGCTACTGAGCAGCTAGCCGATACCCTGTCCCAATATAGGGTTGATGTAACAGCGTTACAGGAGATGCGTTGGGCAGGGACCAGTTTCCTGGAGAAGAGCCACTACACCATATATTATAGTGGCCATCCAGTAAACCATGTGCTCGGAGTAGGTTTCTTAGTCAGCCAAAAAATGAAACCTACTGTTATCGGCTTCGAAAACATAAGCGAATGGCTATGTAATCTGCGCTTGCGAGGCAAGTTTAGAAGTATAAGCCTCAATCACGTTCACGTCCTTTCAAAGGTGACTGCAGAGTCGGAGAAGGATAACTTCTACGAGCCAGTACAACGAACCCTGTCCCAGATATGATATCAAAATCATACTTGGGGATTTTAACAGCCAAGTAGGGAAGGAGCCCGTATTCAGGCGATACGCTGGCATGCAGGCAAGACAAAGTATATAGTGGCAACGTTAGCACCGAAAACCAAAAAAAGATAGGAGAATACAACTTCGAGATCGTTGATAATTTCTCCTATCTAGGGTCGAAAATCGCAGCCGATGTCAGCCAACAAAGCCTATTTCAGCTTACAAAAACTGTTCCGCTCGAAACGTCTCACCATAGGGTCAAAGCTCTTACTGTACAAGACAATGATCTTGCAGTCTTCATGTATTCCTCAGAAACTTGGGTTCTTAACAAGAAGAATTGCGAGCTCTTGGCCACGTTCAAGAGAAGAATCCTCCAAAGAATTTTTGGGTTCCGTAGTCTACATAATGACGAAATCTATGAGCGATACCATGACCGTCGGGTTGTGGATAAAATCCGGCTCAACAGATTACGGTGGGCGGGTCACTTAATCCGTATGGATGATGATATTGAAAACCGCTGGTTTAATGTACAAATATATCTATCTGGATTAGGCACTCCCCGCAGACTTCATTAGCACGTATATATCTACATAAGCATATGCATGCACATATGTCTGCTGGAGTAATTGATATTGATATACAAATGACTAAAAAACTAAACTAACCGATTAAAACTAAACTAAGCCACCCCCCCCCCCCCCTTCAGACGTTCAGCGGTTTTCCAGTGTGGACAGACTGACAGACAGACAGACATTGAATCGATTTGAATAAAGTTTTGTGTTTACACATGATTTTGTGATTTATGACATAATTTTCGATACATTCGATGCACTCGATCGAAGTAGATATTACTTTCAAACTGTTCGGTTGGGTAGCTTATGAGAACTTGAAATTAACTTGAGGGCATCCCTATCAATTTTCCCATATTACCGATTTACAACAGAAAGTGGTAGTCGGAATCTTTTCTTTCAAATTCTGATTTTGCATATTTAGAGACTCGCTTGAACCTAACATAGAATAATGTCATTCACTGCATATCTGGAGTTTCCCAGGTTTTCGTCAAATTTCATTTTAATAGGTGCAACCTCTTCCAAGCAGACAGATAAACAGACCAATTTTAATAAAGCTCTGTTTTTCACGAAACCTTGCAAATATTTATTTCTCTTTCTATCAGATTCGGATTCAGATGGTTTTAGTGTATATTTTGTACCTATTGCATTATATTTAAAATTCTCTTGCTTTTCTATTCAAGGGAATCATACATGTGTGCTCGTGATAAGTAATTTACTATAAATATTCGGTAGAATTGATGTTTCTACATTTGAGTGGTGTTTCTACTACACCATTTGGTAGACTGATATTTATATAAACGATAAAACTTTGCTTCCATATATTTTTAAGTAGAAAACAAAGTACAAAGTCCGTTTCGGTGTATATTCATGTTATTTTATTCTCATAATCTTAGTAAAATATGGATAATCACGGAAAGAAATGGATGTTCAAAATACACCATGCACTCGTTCCACTGTCCATCGTGGCATCAGTGTCGATCCATGTTTTGCCAAAAACCCAGAGCCTCAATGGAATCGCTTATCAGCCATTGGCTCAATGCATAAAATCTTGCTTGAAATTAACCGAAACCATGGCTGATTCCTATGTACTCTTGCATACAAACGAGCACTTCACTTTTTCCCATGTGAGCCTTGAACTTGACTTTCAAGTTGGTTCTATATTTTTACGAGAAGACCTCAACCCGTACGCAACGTAATGCAGCACTTCAAATGCAATCAAGGGAAGTGTTCGCCTTAAGTCATCGAGACCAATTGTCAGCATAAAAAGAATGCAAGTATTAAAGTGTAACGCGCCGGGAATGCAGGCATGCAGTG
This sequence comes from Hermetia illucens, assembly GCF_905115235.1. Lineage (NCBI taxonomy): Eukaryota > Metazoa > Arthropoda > Insecta > Diptera > Stratiomyidae > Hermetia > Hermetia illucens. Next base: position 94,751,850 of record NC_051853.1, on the reverse strand, counting down.
CATATTAATTTCTCCAGCATTAGCCGAGGGGAATAGTGACGCGAGTTGCAACTATGTTTTGTTTACAAACAATTGTGCTCGTCGTACTCAAAAGTTGTTTGTAGTGAAAACCTAGTTGTAAGTGCGTCCACTTACACTAGGTAAATGTTGAGCATAAAAATGCATTCTTCTACGAATTAATTCGTCATTGAAATTGATACTAAAGCTTCCCAAACACTCCACAAATTCAATCGTTAGATTAATAATATTTCAAAAACGTTCCTATGAGGAGTTTGTTTTCAAACACTATTTACTAATCCAATTTTGAACTAGATTTACATCTGCGAATTGCGGAATTCAAACCAATAAACATTTCCTCACAGTCTGTAGAAATCTAACAGAATAATGTTTTATTGATAAATCTTTGTTCTATGATATCTTTCTAGAAGATGCAAATCACAACCTCAATGCATATATACATAAGGACGCAGTCCCAGTGAAAGATATGAGGGAAGCAAGTGCCTACTCTGGTGAAACGTACCTTTGGCGAAAGTGGAGCTTGGCAACTAAATGTGTCTCGCTTTAATAGTGTTAAACTAGTGAAGGCAGTTTCATAAATGTTTTATAATCTACTCAGTTCTGACGAGAGGGGGAATGAAAGGGGGATTTCCCCTAGGCCCAGTTTTCTTAGGGTTCGAAATATAAAGTTCAAGGAGAAAGTATGGGGCGTGTATAATTTTCACCCCAGATCCTAATAATTTTCACCACGAGCCCGGAATTTCCCTCTGCGTGCCTGAATCTATTGCATGTTTGAAAACAACTCGCAAACCGGAATCTCGGCGGTTCGCGTACGAAAGGTATTGTGTATTTCTTCTATAAGAACATTTGAGTATTTTTTCTATCGCCATATTTATTTTATTAAATCTTTCTAAATTGAAACTAACAATAAGCTTTCCAACCTTAGGGCTAATATTCCGATGTATTCCTCGCCAGTGCTATAGAATATATTATTCAACACAATCACTGAATTCCCCCGAAAACGTAAATCACAACACTGGTGCAATGCCAAAAATGCTACGATCTAGTAAGTCGTCACTATCTACGTGCTCCCGGCAGCTTAGGAATTCGTTCGACGAGACTTTGACTTCTGAAAAGGCGCTTCTTACTGTGGCTAACAGTGTATCTTCTAAGGAGTCAGTGCGCCAGGCCTCTCAATCTGAGTTTATTTCATCTGCAATGCCTTCCTAAATCAGGGTTGCTTCAATTGGCTCTACATCCCTGATTCAGCGGCCTCTATGCCACGAGTTGCGTTCCACGGAGCCTCCGATCCTGTCCCGCTTCTTCGTACTTGCAACGGGACAATATCCGCAGCCTCCTCAGCAGGTCATGAATCGGAACACAGCCGCTCCACTCTTTGACATCGTTCCCGTCATCAACGAAACTCCACCTCCCGTCGCTGTTATATACCCTGGCACTTCATCTACTCATACCAGTGGCCCTGGCAAAAGGTACCTAAAGAGCTTTTTATCTCCAGGCTAGTGTGGGCAACCTCGAGGGATGATGTCCTGGAGTACATAAGGAGCAAAGTTGGCTTACTTTCTCCTCTGTCCTGCGTCAAACTGACAAAAGACAACAACACCGACCGGGTGATTGCGTCTTTTAAGCTCAGTTATCCTCACGAATTTGACGTCCTCAGCGACCCTTCTTTCTGGCCTGAAGGGGTATTCATCAAGCCATACAAGCGCCCCCATTCGCGAGTAAATTTCACTACGACTCGCCTGCGTCGCCAAGCAATAGATCCACGCTTACTGTTCGTCTGTTTTATCAGAATTTAAGGAATTTAAGGCCTCCAATTAATCCGTGGTGTATCTCCGAAAGCTGGCTGGCCGATGCCATAATAAACCCCGAGCTCCTTGAAGGGTACTGTGACAGGGACCGGGATGCACCTTGTAAGTCCACCGGCGGTGAAGTCCTAATTGCAGTAAAATATACCCTCCCCACCGAACTGGTCTTATCCTCCTCTGGCTTCCCTTTGGACTGTGTTGCTCTTCGTGTCTCCCCGCCCAACTTCCTCCCGTTCATTGTATCTTGTGTATACGTCACCTGTTCTTGTCCTTCTCACTTGTATGGAGAATTGTTTGACAGTTTGTCTGGACTCCTTACTGCCAGATTCCCTTTCCTCCTTTTTTTCATTTGTGGAGATTTTAACCTCCCCATGCTCCACTCGCCTAATCATCCTAGCCTTCCAATTCCTTCCAAAAAACCCCTTCCATTCTTCCCTTCTACCTTTTTCCTTTACCTGGATTTCAATACCACCAAAAACTCCTTGGGCCGCACTCTCGATCTCTTCCTTTCCAGTCTCTACGGACGACACCTCTCTTTATTTCCGTGCACATCCCTTTTGAATTTGAAGCGGAGCTCCCTCATTCAAACTCCAAAACCGAATGTAAATCTATTAAGTTCAACTTCTGCAAAGCCAACTTTACCGGTCCCGATCAAGCTCTAAGCACCTTTTAAAATATCCTGACCGATCTCCTCTCCTAATATGTTCCTTTTTCCCCTGCTTCTTAATAATATTCGCTTGAAATATATACTGCGGAAGAAGCTTCAGGCATCTAAGAATGACGCCGACCTTGCTCACTTTAAGGTTATGCACTCCACTGTGAAGTCAATGATTAGAAAAGCGCATAAAAGGTACTCATTGAGCGTCGAATCCGCCTTGCCCGCGGTAACTTGAAAGCCTTTTGGTCTCACACTCGCTATCCTCGTAATCCCACTCAATCTCTCCCTTCTTCTATCAGCTTTGCTGACTCCACTGCCAACTCCCCATAATAATCCTGCGACCACTCCACCCTCTCCGCCTATTCTAACTGCAGACTGCTCCGAATCTCTGGCCATTCCTCTCCTTACGCTTTCTTTGGAATCATCCTTCATTGGTAATCTTGACCCCAATGTCGAACCTGGCCCCAATGGGCTTCCTAACCTTTTCCTTCTTAAATATAGAAAAGACATTTCCCTCCTGTTGTGTATAATCTACAACAAAAGTTTAGAAGGATGCTACTATCCCCATCTCTGGAAAAAGGCCCTTATCATTCTTATCCTCAAGAGCGGAGACCCTTCTGTTGCTGTGAACTACCGCCCCATCTCTCTTCTTCTCTCTTGCTACAAAACCCTGAAAAGATACGTCAACGAATGGTTGGCCGCGCGCTTCGGTCACATCATTGTCAAAGAACAGCATGGTTTCGTGATTGCTTTGGAGAAATCAGTACAAATAGCATGTTCCTCCTGTCGTGAATTAAAGCATTTAGCAACGAAGTTGATAAAGACCAAAAGGTTTGAAGCCGTACCTGCTATTTGTACTGATTTCTCCAAAGCAATTAATACCGTTGACCATAATATTCTCCTCCCTAAACTCTCACTACTCAACTTCCCTCCCTCAATTATCTCCTTGCTTTTCTTCTATCATTCATACCGTTCCTGCAGAGTTTCTTTTCATGGTTACTCATCTCGTTCCTCCATCTCCTGATATTCTCCAAGGCTCTATACTTGGCCTCCAACTCTTCCTGTTTTTTTATTAATGACCTCGCCTGTATCCTCACCTGCCCATGTTTGCTTTACGCAGACCTTAAATTATTCGTCACTGTTTCGTCTCCGCTGGACTGTGCTTTCCAACCTTGATAATTTGGTCGGTTGGTGTTCGGTCAACAAGCCGACACTGAATGTCAGCAAATGCCACTGAATGTGCTATTCGCTTAAACCCTATCCAACATCCTTTTCCTATTATCTTAATGGACAAACCCTTTCACTACTGTTTAATATTCGACGACAAACTTCGCTTCAATCGCCACTCCGTTGACATTATCAATAGAGCTTCCAAAATGTCTGGTTTTATCCTACCTTCCTCCTCCTACTTTACCTCAATTCAGCCCTCCACAACACTCTTTAACTCCCTTGTCAGAAACACTCTTGAATATTGCTGTGTAGCATGGTCGCTCTTCCGCATCCGTGACTGTCGCGATCTTGAAGTTGTACGACGCAAATTCACCCGGACCCTCTTTTAAAAAATAAACCTTCCACGGGTTGACTATTCGGAACAACTCCGCACCCTCAATCTCCCCTATCTGTAACAACGCCATATCTTCCTTGATATGTGTACTCCCTTCAAATTTTATAATTGCCTAATGGACTGCTTTGCCAACTCGGATATTACTTTCCGTCCACACGAGTGGGGGCATTTTTGAAGTACCCTTCGCGGAGCTCAAGATTTACTTTCACTCCCTGATCCCGAAACTATGCCGGTCCTACAACGCCCTACAGCTTGGGACCTTTGACTCTGTCTCCTACTTCAGTTTTGCTCCTCCCTCTGAGGACAATATGTAATAAGGAATTTGTTTTCTGTATATTGTCTTCATTAAATAAATAAATAAATAAATTATTCTCAAAGTAAGACTACAGATTAGTCTACATACACAAATCGACTTATTCTGGCATTATTATTGGCATTCTGACGGCTTTGTAGAATTAGCGTTTGTAGTCGAGTCCCAGCATAGAGTTGGTGTGGCTTGCGCTACATCCGAAAAGACCGCTGAGCAGTACTTTCTATTCTCCATTGCACTCCTCATTACAGAGACGATCCTGTGAACTTGTACGATTTTTCCATGCTCCTATCGAAAGCCAAACTGCTGCTGAGGAATTACTGTGTTTTCCACTAGATGTGGTGATGAAAGTAGAAATTTCTCGAGCACCTTTGCGAAGGTGGGTGGTAGACTTATAGGCCTGTATGATGCAATCTGCGTTTAGTCTTTCCCACATTTAGAAATCATTGTAATTTCTGAACCCTCCCAAGCCTTGGAAAAATAGGCCATGCCTATAATTGCGTTGAATATGTGAGTCATATTAGTGATTGTGATACCTGGAAGTTCCTTCAACATTTTTCCCGTGATTACGTCATATCCTGGAACTTTGTTAGGGGTCCACTTGTTCTCTGAAGGCTTGAGCAACCTATTTTGCTCTGAATGAGAAGCTTCCTTTAAGTATAGGCGTGGATATTTTTAGAAGCCTTGAAGCCGTCTCCGAATGGGAGGGAAATACCTTTTGCAGGTGTTTGGCAAATGTCGCCACTTTTTCGTTTGCTAATTTCAGTGGCAATTCGGAGTGAGTAGGTCTCTTCAACTTTCTTGTAGCTTTCCACAGGAAAAAATCAGTTGATGCAGTGAGTGATAAACCTCGTGAGTAATTTTGTAACTTCTGTTCCCGTTAATCCTTAAGGGCTTTATGAAGCGATCGGCTTGCTCCAGCCAATTGCTTTTTAGATCTGGAGGTCTGCCCGCCATTGTTTTCCCAACTTACGCTTTATTCGCAACAACTGTAGTATGCTATGCGGTGCGCTATTTTTTGGAAGATTGGCGATACATGGGCTTGAGGTAGAGGCTATGCAGCCATAGTCATTATTTTATTGAATTTCAACAGGTCTTTTTATGTTTCACCTCTGGCCTTTACGGGAGTGTTGATTTGCAGATGAGTGCTTATATACTTACGGAAATTCAACAAGTTCGTTGATTTGGTTGTTAATTTCCTACTTGCTTGTTAAAGGAGATACGCTCTCAAGTGTTATAATGACGGGCGAGTAGCCTGAAAACAGCTCATAGCACGGCTCCCTCGTTGTCAACTCTCGCCCCACATTTTTAGTAACACCAAAGTCAATCATATAGACATATGTGTATAGTTGTCATTCACCCCTTGGTGGAGTACAATGGGCCAACACGGCCTGAGTGCTCAGAAGCAAGTAGCTTCTCCCCCACCATACACACCCCTTGGTGGGGTATAGCGCGTCAACCACACCTACGCGCCATCGCTCCCGGTTACCCGAAATGAGCTTCAGCTCCCTCCATGGCTTCGTGAGACGCTCGCACTGCTCATCTACTGTTCTGCGCCAAGTGCCCTTGGGTCGATCCACGCGTCGGGAATCTTGGGAGAGTAGACTCCCCTGCATGGTATAGCTCGCAATGCAATTTGCGCCCCTCCTTAATGCCTGACCTATCCATTGTGACTTCTGTCTTCCGATCACAGTGCATAGGAGTGCGCCGACCAAGTTGTTCAGTGTCAGGCTAGTGCACTCGGATGACACGACCTAGACAGATATTGACGAAAGCTTAGAGCTTTTGGGTAACAGTGGAGTTCACTTTCCATGTGCTACTTCCAAATAGCAACACAGAAAGAACACTAGCAGAGAACAGTCTCAACTTGATCTTAATGTTGAGATAACTGAATTTTCAGATTTTAGACAGGGCAGGGAAAGCGGATCTAGCGCTGTTAATTCACCGTGCGACATCCAGCTCAGTGCCACCGTCCGCAAAAACAACAAAATGGACAAATTTATCGACGCTTTCGATGCAGATAGGGAGAGTGCATTGACTCGTCAGACTGAGAACCTTGATTTTGTTGGTGTTTATCTTCAGTCAAACTCTACTTAACTTTCTTTTCAAATCCAGAGCCATTTGGTCAAGCTCCATGACTCGGTGAAGGAGCAAGCAAATGTCATTAGCTTAGTCGAGGTGTTTGAGGAAATATCTCATTTTCCATTGAACTCCTTGCGGTCCTCCGGACAAGGCAGCATGAAAAACATTAGCGATAACAACAAGAAATAATATTAGTGACAGGATGCATCCCTGGCGGACTCCGCTTTGGACCTCAAAACCCTCCGAGATTTTACCTCGGTGCAGCACGTGACATTTTGCGTCATACGTTGCTCTTCCATGACAATTCTTCGGTAAAGCTGATAACGTGGGTTATAAGTATATTGGGTGTGTTTCGCCCTTGTTAAATTCCATTCTGCCAAGTTCGAGTTCCCCACGATAGAGCGGCTGCGGAATTCAAGCGCGGTTTGTAATATTATTCGCCGACCTCTAGTGAATTTGAAAAATTAATAAAAGAGTACTAACTAAGGAAGAAATCTTAGAAAGAAATTGCAAAAATAATAAATGAATGTCACTCTACTGTGCAACAAGTTATGGAAAAGTACAAAAGTTCGAGGAAATTGGCGTGTTCGATGGTTATGAAAAGGGACTAATTGTTCGAACGAGAAAATGTTCTTTAATACTCTGGGAGCACTAGCTCCCAGGAAATGCTCAATTTCAAAGAGCCGTGGAAAGGGGTAAACTTCGCAAAAATTAAGAAAAATTTGCCTCTAACTTTTAGAAAACATTCATTTTCTCCGGCTGAAATCTAACATATTTAAGTCAGATGACCGTGGAGCCGTGGACCGTGTGAAAAAAATTAACAGCAAGCTGCAACCCAAAAAACATACAGAAGTCTGTTAAGCACGGTGGTGGGGATGTTACCTTTTGGGAGTTGGAAGGGTCCTCCAACTTCCAACAAGATAATGACCCCAACCTTACTGCGACAGAATATCTGGCGTCGTGAATGCTTACCAAACCAAAGGCCTCTTTATTGTATTATGAATTATTATTAACTTTTTTGCATGCTTACTTTTCTGACATTAAATTTATATCTTAGCTGATTTTCCTTCGATATTTTTCTTTTAACATTAAAGCTTTCTTCCCTAATTAACAAAAATTTTGGTTTTGTGATGAACAATTGTTTTACTAACATTTTTTCAATTACAATTTACACTTTACACTTCTAAGATGCATACTTACTTTTGTAACTGGATATTATGGTCTTGGTATGGTAATATGGATGCCTAAAGGCTGCACGTCTTCGTTCGTGGTCCCTGGATGCACTCAGCAGCTAAGATGTTCTGACTATTTAAAATGATTTTAAAAGCTCAATATGGCGTTAGTATTGCCATTTCAAAGGGTTTCCGTGATGCCATTAAAAAAGCCGAACGATTTGATGACCGGTTGATGAAGCTCACCATTATATACTCACCATTGTACTGATCGCACTATTCACTTCTTCACCGCGTACGCACCACAGACAGGTCGACCTGATGTTGAGAAAAATGCCTTCTCCACCTGCCTGCTAATAACTATATCATCATTGTCGGCGACCTTAATGGTCATGTGGGTGAAAAGGCTTGGTTTGAAACGCGCAAAAAGGGTGGCGTGTGTATAATCGATGCGAACACCCATGACCTTGTACCTATGAGTATATAGTTCATCAAACAATTGTCTCATCTTCCCACATTTTATAGTAGAACGCAAATCGACTATATTCTCATAAAGCGGTTCCGTATGAGACCATCGGATGCTGATTGTCACCTTGCGAATTAAGCCACCGATAAAACAGCGTAAGAAACGCGCGGGCCCGCCGCGCATTAAATAGTGACGATTTCGTGAGAAGAAAGAAGAAATGGCCTCAATTATGTGATTACCAACCATTACGAATGTGGAAGAATCGTGCAACTAAGTGAAAGACACGATCCAGAAAGCGGCCTCTGCAACCCTCGGAGTCACCAAGTCAGGTAAGCGGTACATCAACCGAGACGATGTTCAAATGAGGGTCCGTGAAAAGAAACGGCTCTACCACAAGTTTCTCGACAATAAAACGCACGTCAACTGGCAAATTTATAAGAACGAAGAAACCGATCGCTGTTACCCGAGCGGTTCATTACAAAGATCTTTATGATAAACTGGACACTCGGGATGGCGAAGGGGATCTGTATCAACTTGCCAAAAACCGACATGAACGCACAGGATATCGAATACTCCTGTTGCGTTAATGGCAAGAATGGTACTTTGCTTACGGACAGACGAGCCGCGACGGATAGATCGCCAAAATATTTTGAGCAGATTTCAACTGAAGAATTTGCTCATCCTTCACTTCCACAATTATTGCCGATATTTGGACCAGTTCCACCTGTAAGCGTAATTGAAGTTGAGGAAGCAATAAAACGAATGAAATAGGGAAAAGCAACAGGACCTGACAACATCGCATCTGAGTCCTGGAATGCGAGGAGCTGGGACCCAACACTGTGGCTCAGTGAATTCTTTAATCAGGTTATTCAGGAAGGAAGAACATTTGAACATTTGACTGCCAAGAAAGTACCTCAGTTCCAATATGGAAAAAGAAAGGTAGTCCCGCAGAATGTTCAAATTACCATCCGATCCGGTAACTTCCCATACCATAAAGATTTTCGTATGCATTCTTGACAACCGTATTCGCGAAATCGTTGATATAACCATGAATCAAGCCGAATTTGTCAACAACTGCGAAACTATTGACGCCATACACGCTGCGCACTTACTCATAGAAAACACCCTAAGAAGCATCATCCTATTTACATTGTATTTCTGGATCTAGAGAAAGCGTTTGACCATGTGCCACACGAACTCATCCGGTAGGCTCTACGACAACATTAAGTGCCAGGAGAACTCATGCACTGGGTTCAATTACTGTGGGGGGTATATAAAAACCGTTTCGTGTCTCCATTGGTGTTCATCAAGGAAGCGCCCTCTTACTACTCCTCTTTGTTCCAGTTAAGAACACTGCCACACGGGGCATCCAACGTCCAGCGCCCTATACACTGCTTTATGCAGATGATGGTTCCCTAGCGTCCAGAAGCCAAATTGATATTGAACAACCTGTCCAAAAATGGAACAATTGCCTCATACAACACGGTCACAGATTGAATCTAATAAAACTGAACTTTTAAAAAACGATCCCCATGAAACAGGCACAATCACTGTGACTGTAAGCTGCTCAGAACTAAGCGATTTAAATATCTCAGGTCAACGCTATCAGCCAATGGAGAACTGCGTTATGAAATTGCTTCACGCATTAACGTAACTTGGATGAAGTGACGTTCCACAACTGGTGTTCTTTGTGATCGACGTATCAAATCTAAAACTTACCACAATGTCGCCCGTCCTGTCGCTCTCTATAGTTCTGAGTATTGGCCGACTATAAAAGACAGTGATCGAACGGCGTCTTGCAGTAATGGAGACGAAGATGATGCGTTGGATTAGTGGCGTAACACGTTTTGATCACATCCGAAATGAGGATTTCCGCGACCAATATAGAATTGCACCGATCGAGAGAAGCGTCTTCGATGTTATGGTCACGCAATTCGTGCAAACGAGAATTCACTTGCCAAGATTGGTCTGAACATCCAAGCCGACGATAAGCGACTGAAAAACAACTGAAACAACGGGGACTGATCCGCTGAATTGGGATTTGAAAGCCTCGTGATTGCATCCAGATCAGGCTTTTATAGAACCAAATGGCGAAACCGATCGCGATGAGCTGACCCCGCTTATAAACGGGACAAAGCCTAAAGAAAAAGAAGAATAATTCTAAGTTGCCTGCGGAATAAACCACTGTTGAAACTTGAGATGCGCATGAATGCGCACGGTGTTGACTTCACAAGAAAAGAGAAGAAATGATTTCAGTCATTCAACTGCCGATCATTACGAGCGTCAGCGTTTAGCTGTGAAAAACAAAGAGCTGGAAACCACCACTCTAGGTTAGTAAGTTCTTCAATCACGTAATTGAGTAGGATAGAATACCATGTGATTGTCAAGGAAGCAAGAACAGTATTGAGAAAGATAAACAATTCTGAAGAATGTTCAAATTATCGTCCGATTCGGTTGTTATCTCACACCATGAAGATTTTTCAGAACATTCTTGACAACCACATTACGAATCATTCAAATTACCGTTAACTATACCTATAAGACGCGTTCCTCAAGACCTGTGGAACTACTGGTGCAATACACACGCACGGTTACTCATGAAGAAATACCGTGAGAAGCATCGCCCTCTCTATGTTGCATTCCCGTACACAGAGAAATCGTTTAATCGTCTGCCATACAAACTCATCTGGTATGTTAGGTGAAGACAGCTTGATGGTTTCTTGCCAGGGCAGAGACAAATCGTCAGGTGCTACCTTACCTGCTACCTTACCTGGGAGCAGCGTGACCGTAGCGTCTCGCAGATATTATATATATAATTCGCAGAACACGACATGACTGCGAATTATATTGAGCGTAAATCCGCCCATACTTTGGGCCAAAGCTTAGCTAGGGCTGAATATATTTTTTTAAGGATTACGGGGTCCTAAGTCCGCATCGACTTGATGTTATTTGGTCGGGTGCGATATGAAGTGGACTTAGGACCCGGCACTCCTTAAAAAATATGTTCAACTCTGGCCAAGCTTTCTCCCCATTTGGTCCGATCCGACATCAAGTGGATGCGGACGCCGAAATCCTTAAAAAATATCATCTGGTATGTTCACTGGCAATGTCAGAAGAACTAACGTATTAAATTAAACTGCTTGACCTCCATCCGAAGAGTAAAGTTCAAAACAGATATATTAAAATTGTTTCGCGTCTGTAACGTTGTTCATCGCCACTCCTCGTTCTCCTTGCCATGGACACGGTCAATATCCACATTCAACCTTCAGCAACCTATATATTAAGCTGTGCACATAATAATTGCCTAGTGTCTCATAACAAAGCTGGTCTCCAGCAGTCAGAATACTAGAAGCTTGACGCTTCGCTTTCTAAAATATATTAATATGCTATTATTAACTTCATTTGAGCAGATATTGTATTTTGAAATCTGGATTTTGTATAGATTCATACCTGTGATTTTTTTCAGATTTTTCTCATAACGAGACCTGTTTCACTTTTTGGGGCACACATTTTGAGTCCTTACTACTCTCTGTGTTTCATCCAATATCAAAGATAAAATCATTTTCGAAAAATATCAATTGAGCCCTTTTATTTGATACCAAAGATGCCCATATGTATTCTTGATCGACCTCAGAGAAATAGGCACTATCACTAAAGTAAGCGATTAAAGTATCTCAAATCATTATAGGCAGCAGACGGTGATCTGCCCTATGAAACTGATGCGTCACACGTGGCGTCCTTATGCTTTCAGGTGTTGGCCGACTACCAAAGCCAATGAATCGCAGTTGTGGAGACAAAAAGGTTGAGTTGGATCAGTAGCGTAACACCTTATGATCACTTCCGAAATGAAGACATCCGCGTTTGATATGGTACTGCATCAAGAAGACGACGAGCAAATCGTGTTTCTAGCCGGCACGAAATGTGATTGCGTATGTGTAGGATAAGTACGGGGTGCTAAAACTGACGCGTGGCCCATGTGGTTCATGTATTAGAGGGCCAGTCACGACCAAAATGTGGCGCAGAGAGTGACTGAAGAACGTCAAACTTGTGCGATGCTTTTCTTCTACCAAACAGGTTCAAGCAATGCTCCGAGAGACTGATCTCCTGTATGTAGTTTTGTTGGGCTACACCCATCATCGAAGTGAATATCCGCGCATATTATGCATGAAGACACACTTTTTGCAAGTTCAGGGGAATCGACACAGAAATTAATTATTGAAATATTGGAACTGATTTAGAAATTGGAATTCAGGAAGAATAAAGAGGAATTTCTATAATAATTACAACACAACATCTGAGAGAATAAATTGGGGAGTGAGGCAATAAATGAAATTGAATGCTCAAAGAACAATTAATCTATTGACAAATGATTTCATTTCAAAAAGTTATACAATTTTAAATTGGACACCAAAGTTGTGTCGTTGCGAGTACACTAAAATAAGAAATGTATTATATATGATCTAGTATGCAAGAATCCGTATGAAGACACGGCATGTGGCATTAATAAGTTGATTTGGAATGTGTATAAGACACTCCGGAACAACGATAAAAAACATACAAAGTCAGCAATTATTTTTTAAGGAATTTAGCCAGTTTCTAATGAGTTGCGGCGAACAGTGTGTGACACGCGTTTTCGATAGGAAGGTCGGAATTAAATTCGTTTTCACTTTGATTAACGTATTAGTTTTAAATAAAATAGGTTGTACGCGAAAGGAGCGGGTCAACCTGGATCCACTCCAGGATGAATTGAATAAAATTCGCCATCAATTAAATAGAATTCGAAATCTTCTAGATCTTATCGGTAAAATTAGTGAGTGTCTTTCTCCGTCCGTTAATTTCTTAACTTCTTCGCTTTGAGCCCATTGCCCTTGAACTTGTGAATAAAAAAGTCGAATTTGAAATGAAACTTTCGAATAGGAATACAGTTCTTGTAAGTCGCTCCTTTGCTGGCTCTAAGCGTATAAAGGAAATTAGAAGAAAGTTCAGCAAACCTACTAAGATACCTACGCACATTTAAATACAGGTATATGTACATCGTAGGCTACCTCCCCACAAAATTGATTAAGAATACAAAAGCCAAATTCATTATGAGCCGAATTCTAGAAGGTCTTGAGTGCTACGTGATCACAATTTTGATATAAAACTTTTCCAGCGACTATTCTTACACCTAATGGCCACTTACGGACATATATGCACATATCAAGTACACTAATTTTCTATTCTTTTCCACCTCAATTGAAAGTTTCAAATCCTATGGCCCCAATAAGACCAGATCAAAATCTACAGGAACTTATGAATAACTTTTAGGTGACTGCTTTCCTCCCCGCTCCCGATCTCGGGTAGTTGATAAATAAATATCAAATCAAATCAGATGTACGCTGAGGATTGGAAATATATTCCTGTACCAGACCTGGTATATGTTCATATGCAAAGTGTGCCACCGTGGAAAGGTAGCATGTATTTACCCTCGCACCTATCATTCCATTCCTTTGTCAATCTTACTATCAGATCAGAATTTTTCGTTTATGCAGTATCTGGCTGCTTCTCGAGGAGTTTGGACGTGTTCTGAATTGAATTTGGGTTCTCCAAAATATATCTTTACAAGGAGAAAGTACTGCAGAGTTCTTACATCGTATCGTTCAATTTTTGTGTTCTTAGTGCAATGGATTTGCCTGTGGACGATCAACTGCGGCTTTTGCAAAACTTCGGATGGATTGAAGTTTGGGATGCAATCTTTTACGATTGGTGGAGCATCAGGACCAGTTTTTCGATCCTGCTGGGCTTCGTATTGGCGCTGTTCCTCTATTGGGTTCATTATGTCCCAGTCAATTGGACGAAGGTGAGTCTAATCAATAATGTTCCAATGTTATCTATAACGAAGATATTTATACAAATCGAACAACCATAATATATCTATTGCTATAGTAAAGAAATACTTTAAATTTCTGGCCATCAGCTTGAAGAGGAAAAATGATCTACGAAAAGAACTTTTATTCGTCTTCGCCTTCCATAAAAAAATAACTCAGTAACATGTTGTTAAGTCTCATGAATAAATCATTGAATTCCCTCTGGTTCATGAATTCTATTTGCGTGGAATAGTAATCTTCGTCAACTTTCCATTCTTGAAGCACACGGATTCTCGGAATCCCTTAGAATATATAAAAATTTCAAGATAGCTTTTACTGATTTCATATACCTGTCTAATAAAAAAAAGAAAAAAATTAGCACTGTTATGTTTTTATCTATTCTTTTCTTTCTTCTCATCAACCGATCAAGTCAATTCAACATTTTCTGATAAATTTTATTCGGGGGTCTTAAAACGTATGTACTTAATTGCTTAAAGCTAAGACTATGTAATTCCATAAAGAATTTCTTCCACCGTACAGCCTTGGATTGCACAGAACTCAATATGGAATTATCAATAAACAAAATGTTTTCTTTCACGCAATGCTCAAGGTTATAAAGAGGCCCGTGTTCAAAATGATGCGCCCCTTCCTCCAACCACCAGATCAATATGATTTTGTCTTTACTGTGGGTCCCTTAAGAAAACTTTGGTTCCTTCAGAATCACTCCCGCTCCCCCCGAAAGGCATGCAGCATATGTTTTTCAAATGAGATCTTTGCTGTACCACATCTTTCAAAAGTTATTTTAATAGACTTATCACTTACACAACATTAAGTAAATGGAAAATAAATCTAAACCATAGTCCCATTAAAAACGAATAGACCACAAATAATAGTAAAAAAAGACTATTAATGCTCCACAAAATAGATAAACTGGCCATGTAAATGCATTTATAAGTCATCATCATCAACGGCGCAACAACCGGTATCCGGTCTACGCCTGCCTTAATAAGGAACTCGGATTTTGTGAAGAAAGTCCACCAATTCGATATCCTTAAAAGCTGTCTGGCATCCTGACCTACGCCATCCTTCCATCTCAGGCAGGGTCTGCCTCGTCTTCTGTTTGTATCATATATATTGCCCTTATAGACTTTCCGGGCTGGATCATCCTCATCCATACGAATTAAGTGACCCGCCCACCGTAACCTATTGAGCCGGATTTCATCCACAACCGGACGGTCAGGATATCGCTCATAGATTCCGTCATTATGTAGGCTACGGAATCGTCCATCCTCATGTAGGGGGCCAAAAATTCTTCGGGGGATTCTTCTCTCAGGATAATAATCTCGGGCGAACGCAATGCAAAACCAAAGGATGAAAGGTTAGTATCACAGCGATTAAGCAGCAGCGGTTCAAATCTAGGGAGATTAACCCCTAATAAATTGCAAATTAAATTGAAGGACTTCAATGAATCATGACGTCTTTCCTAAATCACGTCGACTATGCTGATGACATCTATCTGCTTTCTTAAAAAGATACGGATCTTAGTCAAATAGCTCTTTATTTGGACTGAAGGTAAACACCAACAAAACCAAGGTCCTCGGTCTGACTGGCAATTGGACTTTTTCTATCTGCATTAATGGGCAGAACATCAAAGGTGTCGATCAATTTTTCTATTTTGGTAGCGGTATTTCTACCGACTGTGGAACAGAATTAAATGTCGTTCAACGCATTAACCGTACTAGATCCGCCATTTTGTTTAAAATTTGGAAATGCGCCACCATCAAGTAGTTGGAAGCTAGTTTACTCTGTGCTCTCTGTGGGAGCAGCACATAGAAAGTGACCACCACTGTTACTCAAAGGTTCCAAACCATCGTACTAAGAGTACAACGCTGTGTCAGCGGTGTACTCTTAGAAAATCACGAACGATGAACTGAGTCGATTGTTAGGTTGGTCACACTATAAGAAAGGGTGACGACTGCATTGCTGACTATGCCATGCAATAGAACTCACTTTCCCATAGTGGACGACGAGAGGGTCGCCCTAAAATCTCATGGCGCGTGGGAATTTTGTACATGATGATATTGTGCACCATATACTTCACTCAGTTATTTCTCTTCCATGGTCAGGAACCCCTTCCCAATCGCACAGAAAGGTTCCAGTCATTAGAACGGCGTTTCTGCTCCCTTCCCAGCTAGTCCATAGTCTCCAGACCCTATTGTACATACCAAACATATTTTACTTATCAAAGCATTCATTCACCAATCTAGAGTTCAGTCTGGTTGGATCTGAGTTCTTTGATAACCGCCTGGCCGTTAGTTGGGATCGCAATATTCATATAATTCCTTTGGAGATCAAATATACTAGCATGCTTATCCGTACTTCTTCATTAGGCCCACGACCTCTGCGTCCGCTCCCTCTGCTATGAATTACCCATTAGTATTCCAGGTAATTAAATGCTGTTTTAAGCAGTAGGTGACTGCTATGGTATCCTCACATTTGCTCTTCAGATTAATACTATATAATAAGTATAACTCTAGACCTGTATTCCTGCCTTAATAAGGAACTCCAGACATCCCGGTTTTGCGCCAACGTCCACCAATTCGATATCCCTAAAAGCTGTCTGGCGTCCTGACCTATGCCATTGCTCCATCTCAGGCGGGGTCTGCCTCGTCTTCTTTTTCTAACATAGATATTGCCCTTATAGACTTTCCGGGCTGGATCATCCTCATCCATACGGATTAAGTAACCCGCCTACCGTAACCTATTGAGCCGGATTTTATCCACAACTTGACGGTCATGGTATCGCTAATAGATTTCGCCGTTATGTAGGTTACGGAATCGTCCATCCTCATGTAGGGGGTCAAAAATTCTTCGGCGGATTCTTCTCTCGAACGCGGCTAAGAGTTCGCAATTCTTCTTGCTAAGAACCCAAGTCTCCGAGGAATACATGAGGTCTGCCAAGATCATTGTCGTGTACAGTAAGAGGTTTGACCCTATGGTTTCGACCGGAACAGTTTTTGTAAGCTGAAATAGGCTCTGTTGGCAGCCAACAACCGTGCGCGGATTTCATCATCGTAGCTATTATCGGTTGTGATTTTCGACCCTAGATAGGAGAAGTTATCAACGGTCTCAAAGTTGTACTCTCCTATCTTTATTCTTCCCGTTTGACCAGGTCGGTTTGATGTTGTTGGTTGGTTGGTTTTCAGTGCTGACGTTGCTCGATCTGGATGAAGGCAGTTTGTACGTCTCGGCCCATTCTTCCCATGATGTCAATATCGTAAGTATAGGCCAGTAGTTGGGTGGACTTAAAGAGGATCGTACCTCTTGCATTTATCTCAGAATCGCGGATCACTTTCTCGAGGGCCAGGTTAAAGAGGACGCATGATAGGACATCCTCTTGTCGTAGACCATTGTTGATGTCAAATGCTCTTGAGAATGATCCTGCTGCTTTTATCTGGCCTCACACATTGGTCAGGGTCAACCTAGTCAGTCGGGATACCGAATTCTCTCAGTTTGTGTTCATGACAGCAAAATTGTACCTGTTGATAACTGTGCTTGTTTGTTTTCTAAGATTTTGTTCATCTAGAAGGCCAAAGTGTTCCTCATTTCGTTGCAAATTTTGTATTGCATTGTTGAAAGCAATCACACACCCAGAGCTATTTATTTGATATCTATTACTGCGTTAATTAATAAAAGGAAAGAAAATATGTTTTGAGAAGAAGTTGTTCCATGTACTCCTCATTCTCGATAAATATCCATCATCGCGTTCCTACACGTCGTCAGTGCCTTTTTGTACCTAGGTAAATTTGTGACCTAGTTTCGCTTATTTGAGAGCTTTCTTACCTCTATCCTCATCCAGTGTTCAACCAAAGTAGGTTTTTTGATAGGACGACGATCTTAACTGGGCAACTTGCCTCATAACTCTCAAAGATGACTATGTTGAATCATTGTTTCCTGTTTTTGTTCATTCCTAATATCATAATCCAAGTTATAATAAGCCATGTTATAGCTAAGCTACCACAAAATCTGTTCTCTTGGAATTATTTAGTTTAGATTAGTTAAATTTAGTGGGTGGAGCCGCAGTTTCAAGCACTTAGGCGTTTGTTAGGTCCATTGTACTATCCTCGAACATATTCAATATATTCCCGCCTGTGAGGTTCGCAGGCGGTTCACGGACCGGAAAACATTCTCCAGAGACGGAGAGTGCGTAAGTTCTTCGTTGAAGAAAACCTTACCTTCGGCTGAGATCTGAGGACGCTAGGCAGCTGCATATGAAAAGGCCCACCTCTCCTTCCCACATTGACTCCATTTAGCTAAAATCACCACCCCAATTTTTTCCATATGGTGGTTAAGGAACAGTATCCCGTTAAAATCTTTACAAGAGTTTTATGTCCCACTTCTTAAGGGATAACAAAAATACTGCTCTAGCGGAGCCGGATTCTTTCACAAGGGTTTTCGCCTGACAGCAAAAGTTCACATTTTGCCACTCGGACGCGTGAATCCTTCCAAATTCACTCTTCATATTAGAGTTGAAGTTGAATAATGGAACGCCAAAAGTTGACTATGGCCCCATCATTGTAGAACCAGGCTTTTGCTGAGCTAGTCTGTCAGCTTCCTAATTACCAGCGATGTTTGAGTGTCCTGGCATCCACATCAAGATTGTTTCATTTAGTTGATCAAGTTTCAGCAGCAACTGGTAGTAACTCCACACCAACTGGCTTGACATATTGTTGCTGTTTAGGACTGATAATGCTGCCCGACTGTCGGAACAGATTCGAATAGTGTCGCAAATGTACTTCTGCTGCCAATGAAATGGCATATATCTCCGCGTGGAATATGGTCGTCATTATTCCGAGGGGTCGGACCAGTTCCATAATCGGATTTCACGAGAAAACTCCTGCCCCCGATTCGCCTTCGATGGCTGACCCGTCGGTGAAAGTTATTAGCTCAGTAATCCCAAAAGACTCGTGGCCATTTTATCAGCCATTTTTCTTCGCCACTAGACGATACATGCCTATATCAAAATGAACTTTATTATATCCGTTGTGCTGATGAAGTCCCTAGGTCTTACCTATCGCAATCCTACAGCATCCTACCTGCGATCTGGAGGATTTCTAATATTGTTCTCGGATACTATGCTTTCACGTTAGCTTGGAATCGAGATGTACTCGTAAATTCTGAACTGTTTATACCAGCTGGACTTCCGCCCCCGATAAGGTGGGTAGTGTATAGCTACTCCCAATGTGAATGACATGCAGAGTTGCATTCAAGCTATTCCATCTATTTACTATTCCGTCTATTTCAGAGTTGGTTACAGAGTAAATCTGATTATTCAATGATTCGACATAGAAATTTTTTCTCCCAACTAGCCCACTATCATGTCTAGAAACTCCGTGATCTCAACTACTTTACAAATTCCCCCGCCGTTTTCAAATTGGACTTAGACAGTCACACGGACAGAAGCTCCGAAAGGAATATATGTATGCGAATCTGTAGTTAACACGTTCACTGCGGGTTCGAAGCAAATTAACTTTTTCATCCACCTAACCAATTTTTTTGCGAATAAGCCTTCTTTAGAGTTGAAATGACATTGTTTTACATTTATTAATTATGTTCGAATGGATTAAAATAATTAATGAACGTCACTCTGTCGTCCGCCGCTCCGGAGAACAGTATTATGCGGGCAAACCCGCAACACTTGATTTTTTTTTAAGTATCTAATTCCACAACGTGCAGTTACTGAACCAAGTTATTATTTAGAAATGTAAAGGAAAACCTGGACAACCCTTTTAGGAAGCCGACAAAAGGAGTTCAAAGAAAGAACGTGGTTAATTGATCCTTCTCGGAGCCTAGAGAGGACAGAACTAAACCTTTTAGAGGGCCTGCAAGGCAGGGGCCTTGGGTAAAGTAAATATGACCGCCGGAGTGGAGAACAAAAGACGGCTGACGTCACCGTGTCGTTTGCCGCAGTGAACGTGTTAAGCGGCATTCTAATGCATACGTCTATGTGGTTAGTTTTCCTCTAAATTGGTTCAGTTTTGGGAAGGTAGGCTTACACCAGGTGTGCCCCAAGTATATCATCTCCGGCCCATGAGTTCTGCTCCCTTCCAACCTGATAATTTAGACACTATAGTCTTGAGCTATTCCGCCGCGTCCTCAGTGGTGCAATCTACGAATATCCAACCTGGTCAAAAGCGTGTTTCTTGGCTTCTAAATTACACGAGGTTTCCCTCTCCATAGGGTTGGGTTTTTAGTTTGTTAAAAGAATTCCCTCTTGTGGACTAATCTCTGTTGCTCCCTTCTTGTTCGCTTCTTCTATTGTCTATCTTCAGTCTTTTTGAGAGTCTCTTCTGGTCTTAGGCCATCGCAGCGCAGAAATAATTTCTTTTCACCTTTCGATCATGGATCTTTGTTGGTTGCAGTGTCCACGGCAGTCTAATTTTGAACTTGATTCCACTGCATGACATTCTAACTCCTCTCGTCTCTCTCTTTGCTCAATATTATAATTATTGTTCTTCATTTGAATGGTACGAACATGGGGTTCAAAAGGTCATAGCTTCCAGCAAGACGGCAAAGTCAGGTTTATTCACCAAGCCGACCTGACATCAGTAATTAATTTATAATCCGGCCACTGGGTCGATTAATACTTCGGTGAGAATGATCCACCCCAGAAAGTCTATAAGAAAAATGGCTATTGTAGAAAAGGAAGGCATGGCATTCCCTACCTCAGGCCAAGACGCCACAAGGGGTATCGAGTTGGTAAAACACGGTGCAAACCGGGATGCTTAAAGACACCGATTGTTGTACCGTATCGCGTTGTTGATGACCACCTGTAACGTTTATTCAGTTCAACGTACTTAGTTCCTGAAGTTACTTTTTTATTTTAACATACGTATATATATTTTTATCCAATTTAAGTATACACTAATAATTCATGTATCTTGTAGGATCTCACAGAAGTTGGCTATGAATTTTTAACTAAAAATCGTCGCAAAGAGAGTAAAATTCAAGCAATCAATAGAGCGAGGAAGCTGAGAAAAACTACAAATGATCACATGCCACCCCCATTTCCAAATGGGTGGTTTGCTATTGCAGAATCATACGATGTAAAGCGAAATGAAGTTATCGATGTATCCTGCCTCGGACAACATTTTGCTGTATTTCGTACAGAATCAGGCGACGCTCATGTACTAGATGCATATTGCCCACATTTGGGGGCAAACATAGCTGTAGGAGGAACGGTAAGAGGAGATTGCATTGAATGTCCTTTTCATCAGTGGGCATTCCGCGGGTCAGATGGGCAGTGTGTGAATGCAGCTTACAGTTCTTCAGATACAGGTAAATAGTAGTAACCCATTTCAAAGCCAGTATAAAACATGCCCACATTTTGTCTGATATTTTCTTGTTGCACATAAGCCTACATTTTATTTATTTCACTACTGAGTCACTTTCGGAAATGTGAACTGTGAAGGTTTGCATGCGAACAAAATGCTTGTAAAAAGACACTAGCAAAATTGGTTGCAGATGTGGCTTTAACAATAGGGTTTGGAAAAATGAAAGTTATATACATATATATATGTATGCTCCTAGTTATATATTCTTCTTCTTCTTCAGCCTTTGCCCAGCTAAGAAGCGGCTTGTCTTGATCGGTTTCGCCATTTTGTCCGGAAAAGGCCTGATCTGGATGGAGTCGCGAAGCTCTCAAATCACCAACTAGCGGATCAAGGCATTGTTGTCTCGAGCGGGCTTTTGGTCGTTTCTCATTAACTTCGATGTTCAGATCAATCTTGGCAAGTGAGTTCCCGCAATCGCGAATTAAATGTCCATACCCTCGAAGACGCTTCTCTCGCATTTTTTCCATGATCTATACAACCCCATATCGATCGCAGCTGAGCTCATTTGGGATGTGATCATGGCGTGTTACGCCACTGATCCAATGTAATATTTTCGTCCCCATTACCGCGCGGCGCCCATCATTGTCTTTTATAGGACAGCACTCAAAGCCATAAAGGGCGACAAAACATTGCGGTAAATTTTGAATTTGATACTTACGTTAGTTATTGTGACGCTATTTCATCGTGGGTGCGCTGATGCTTGAAAGGATTTAATAGCGCTGATAACATTGATCCGAGATATTTAAATTGCTCAGTTTTGGACAGATAACTGCCACTGCCAGTGATAGTGCCTGTTTCATTGTTATTAGTCGTCAGAATTATATTTTATTCAGATTCAGTCCGAGACCGTGTCGCATGAGGGGATCATGGTTTGTACAAAGCTTTGTACTGATGAAGGGAGTAAGTTACTCCCGAAATATATATACATAATAAAATAAAATTGTAGTTTGGAGTAAGCTACTGGTCTATCAATTTTAGACTTAAATACAAATAGAAGACAATATCTAACCTCATAGCGTGTAAATCACAGCCACGCGTCAACGCTATCGATTTGCCGAGAAGCTTCCTTTAGTCAAAGAAATATCAAGAACGTCAACGATAACAAGCAAAAAAAGTATCATCGGCAGAATCGATCCGTGCTGAACTCTACATTTAACTTACTCTGCGGTTTTACCTCGATGTATAATAGTACGTAACATTTTGAACATTGTTCCTCTGGTAATAGTTGCTAGTTTCTGAGGAATGCTCCTTCTACGTAGAAAATTCTATATACACACCCCGTTCACGCAGTCGAAAGCCTCTTAAAATAGAGGCAAAGCAGTTGGTGCGATGATTTAAAATCTGAACCGCGATGCACAATGCTCCCAAGTGTGCTAACGTGGCTAGTAAAGGAGAATTCAGAGTGGAAGCCGATCTGCTCTCTGCTTTGCTTCAATATATTATATTTCTAAATACATTCCAGGATGATTTTTGCTAGTCTTTTTGCGACAGCAAGAAACGTGAGTAATGGATCTCAGTAGATCCCCTAGCAAAAAAAATAAACAAAGCTCTTAATTTTAGATGCGCGTTTTATTTTAGCCAAACTTCCACTATCAACTTTGATCTCCAATTAAGCTTAGCATGTGTAAATATTATACTATATAACAAAGTGTACAAAGTGCAAACGCAATGGATTTTACTTGTGACACAAGAATTAGTGTAGTCTTCTTGGCGTTAGCATCATATTGCAATGAATGTTCTAATTTACGTTGGCGACCCGATTGAGGGCACATTTAGTGTACATACATACCCCTCCAATTACCACATTCAAAACGAGAATCTCAACGGTTATCCCCTTCCGCCACTGATTGGGTAAGATCTCAGATTCCCAGGAGTAACGGATTAGTGGAAGTAACAACTCTGCAAAGACTACAGAAGTTACAAGGAACAATTTCGAAGAGGGAAGGGCGGCGGCTTTACTTTGTTTGAGCGCGTTGATAGCACAGATAATTTCGCTTATGTTTTGAAATGTCACAGGAGTTAGAACTTCACCGGATGTTATGCGATTCAAAGTCATCATGGAGTGCCCTTTCTAAAATTTCAGTTCCTGGATGAACCAGCGAAAGAGACGACCACCTGCAAGTTTTTTTCAAGATGCTTTATATGGTAGTGGAATCTTCGCTATTTGCAGCAGCTTCTCCTTCCTCCACCAACCGAATGATGGAATTCTCTTTGTCACGGCGTTTGCCGCCATCCTTATTATACTTCTTGACGATAACGAAGATCCAGATCCGCTTCCAGGCCTCAACGGTGTTCTCAGGTCCTTGGGTTCACCTATTTGCCTCTACGTTTCCGCACTCTGCCAGGACTTCTGAGGTATTCTTACAACGTGAGTGACAGCTTCATATTCACTAGATATGAAGACATCATTGATGATGATCCAATGCTCTTCAATATTTGCGAACGAGTTGTTCAGAATGTATGTCGTTCGCGCCGCAAGAAAGTTCCCCCTGGTTGGTTTACAATTTCTTTTAAAATTTCACCTGAAGATAATTCAGGATTCTTGTACGACATACAAACAAGAAGCGTACGTTACGACGAAGTGGGATGAGGGGAAGAAAGTCTAAAAATTCATATCGAAACTGGTTAAAGATGAAAAGTACAGGGTCGTGCCTTACACAGAGGCGACATTTTTTAAGACGAAAAGAGTAAAGAATTGGGAAAATTACCACCAATCGACGAAAAATCACTGAATTTATGTAAATATAAATTTTAGAGGTGCGAGTTTGTCAATAACATACATTCCCCAATATGGATTGGGGAAGTGTCTGCCATACGCACATTAGCTTTAATTTCAAGATTTGATAACACTGATTTGTTGTAGAAAATTGTTTTGTCAAATTATTATTACTTTCTACCATATCATTTTTTAAGGTTTTGTGTGAAACCAAACCTTATTAGAATCGATTCGATGTGTGTCACACCCGATTTACTCGGAAACGGCTAAACCAATTGTCACGAAATTTGGTGAGAACATGTAGTCTGTGAATCCCTTTACATGCAATGGGTGGCATCATTTTCTGCTGCGTCTAAGGGGGGTGTAATTTTTTTTCACAGAGTTAGCCATGTGAGGCAAATTAAAAGGCTCAATTAGTACTTTTCGAAACTGGTCCCACATTTGATACCGGTTGAAACGTAGAGGAGCGAGGGCCCAGAATATGACCCCCAAAAAGTGTAACAGGTCTCGTTCTCAGAACCTATCCGGCCGAAAAATCTGAAAAAAAAAAATCGCAAAGGTCCATCCATACGAAATCTAGACCTCAAAATACATCCCATTCCGATATCTACTTAAATAAAGTTAATAACAGCATATTACCATATTTTAGAAATTTACCTGGAAACCCCACTTAAGTTCATCCTAGAAGTACAAAAATTGGTAGATTTATAGATAATAATAGAATGAATAATTTCATAAAAATGCAACCATTATTAACAAAGTTATGGAAGGGCAAAGTTGCGTGAGTTTATCGCTTCTCAGACATGTATGACGTAAGTGAAGTACTGGAACACTATGAGAGCGGTAAACATACCAGTGAAAAGTCAAAAGCTGCTATGTTATCTTTTGAGGATTTAAAAGCATGGATGACATCTATCTAACGATTTTAAAGAAGAGTATAGAGCACCTAGACCGACTTCTAGGAAATATTTTTCTAACGAGTCCTGCTTTGGGCCACGCGTTTTCCTCTTGGCAGATGACTAGGTCTCCATACCAACGTTTGAAAAGGGACCCAAGAACCAAAAGAACTTCAGATCAGTCATTAGATTAACATCGCCCGCGCTAAAATTTCTGGATAGAAGGGCTGGACATCACATTCGCAAAAAATTGCCAGCGAACCTGTTGAGTGCAAAACCAACATGGAAAATCTTGTGAGGCTTCTCTCCAATCCTTTGTTTCCAAGATAGAGACACAATTCTGAAAGGCAAGTATGGGTTAGGCAAATTCGTGTATATTGAGGGGACAATTTCATTTAGATTAATGGAGAAACAGCAATCGTGAGGGGCACAGAACATTATAAGATATATTAGGAGAACTGAATCCGAACCTTCATACATGACTACCTTGCGGTGTTCCAGAAGACACGAAAATCCTCCTGGATAGATGTCGTTGAAACTTCACGAATTCAGTTCGATTCAGAAGATTGGATTGAAACCAACTGAGTAAGGAACCGAATATACTGAAGTTACGTAATTTGCTCAATAGAACATGATGATCGACCTGGTCGAAAGTCTTGCTAAAGTCTGTATAGATAGCGTCCTTTTTCCATTTAGGCGGTAGGATAAAAGCTGGACAGAAAATAATTTGAAAGTTGTCAGAAAATATCACATATTTCCTGTAGGCGGGAAGAATATATGTCCTCTCTAAACAAGGAAGTAGGGAAACTGGTTGTCTTTCGTTTTATATTGATGAAGTCAAAAAATTTCTTAGGATTTTTGATGATTTTTTCATCCATAGGACTCATATGCTTCGTGGAATTTTACGGTGAATTCCTTGAAAAATATATCGTACTTCCCCTTAAGGTCCTCGCTAATGTTGTAACGGTTTTTCATAGCTTTGTGGAACTTATTCCTTTTGTTCCTTAGATGTCTTAAGTTACTATCAAGCCAGGGTTCCGCCAGTCTATTCCGTCTCTAACTTTGGCACATAATAGTTGATGACGTGAAAGATAGAACGATGCTACGAAGCCATCTAGATCCGAAGCTAAAAGGGAACTAATCCAATCCATGATGTTGAAAAAATGTCTAATGCTCTCATAGTGAGCATTTAAAAAGTCACATTTCATTATTGTACGAATATGAGGAGAGGATCCGTGGAGGTGAGATCAACTGTAAGGGTGGAGTGATGGGGAAAATTAGAGAAAATGTTCTTGGCATCAATAGTTGGTCTAACTACCGCTTCTTCGTAAATATTGGTAAAGATTGAATCTAGCCATTTACCGTTTTGATTTTGATATTGAAACGGTATGTATTTTGAAGCCTAAAATTCATATAAATGCATTACTGTTGTTTTTCAGATTTTTCCGTTTGATAGGTTCTGAGAATGAGACTTGTTTCACTCTTTGGAGCACCCATTTTGAGTCCTCACACCAATATGTTTCACCTAATATCAGAAATAGGACCAGTTCCAGAGATCTTTCATTTGTTACCCAACATGACTATATTCTGTGGCAACAAATTTACACCACCCTTTCACATATATGAAAAGCTCCCTTCAAACTCAACACAAAATGGTGCCGCTCGCTGCATGTAAAGGAACACACAGACTACCTATTCTCACTAAATTTCATGATAATCGGTTCAGCAGTTTCCGAGTAACTCGGGTGTGATAGACAAACAGACAGATAAACATTGAATCGATTTTGATAAGGTTTCGTTTCACACAAAACCTTGAAAACAAAAAAGAAGATGGTGTGAAGCGTTTTAAAATGCCTTCCACATTTTCTCATTGAAATCTACTTAACCCAGACGCTCGGGTTTACAAATACTTAAAACCATGCAGTTAGATCTACCCATCTATTCATTTACTTAAAATTCAAAACTATCTTGTTCTAGCATTTAAAAACACGAAACTGAAAAAATGGATATCAAATGAAATCAACGGAGCTATATTTATATGGCATCATGCTGAAGGCGAAGATCCATGGCATATACCACTCGTTAAAGAAATCGAAACTGAAGAATGGATTTACCAAGGTCGAAATGAATTCCTAATCAACTGCCACATACAAGAAATACCTGAAAATGGTGCGGATAATGCCCACTTAATTGCTGTTCACGGACCAAACGTTTTGACGGGAAGTGATTTAAGATTTACCAGAGCATCGTGGGCTACATTTCTCAATCATTGGTGGGACGCAAGGTGACTTTCTAAGCATAACTTTGGAATGTTTTTCTAATTTCAATTATTTTAATTTACAGCTGGCGATCAAGCACGAATCCAAACGAGAAGCATATTGCGACCGCTATTTTAGAACATTCAACAAGGTTATTCAATAAATTGGAATTACATCATTTAGACGTTCAAGCAAATCAGGTAAGCTTCGGACTAAAGATAGGAATTACTTCTAATATAGCATAAAGCAGCATAAAAATAGGAAAACGAGCAGTGGGAAACAGCAGAGAAGTCATTGCCAGACTCAACGAAGCCGGAGGAATACAAAGTGATGAAATATTAGTATCCTTCGACGTAAAAGAGCTGTTCCCAAGCACACCGATGAAAGAAGCTCTATGCTTGTTCGAGGAATGAATCACGACACACGAAAACTCATCCCAATGGAGGAAAAAGGCTAAATTGTATAAGAAACTGGCCTTCACATACATGAGTGGAATAAATTTTATAAAACAACCTCCGGGGCAGCAATGGGCAACTGCCCTCACCGTTGCTATGCGAGGTATTTATGAAGAGTCTGGACGATGAACTCGAGGACGCTGGGGCACTCCCGAGATTCTGGATCAGATACGTAGATGACGTATTAGCAATTATCAAAAGGGAAGAAGCAGGAACAATCCTCGGGAAACTCAACCGGGCACATAGGAACATCGATTTCATCATGGCGATCGAAAAGAAGGGGAGATACCGCTCCTAGACTTAAAAATTATCCGGGAGAGAGGGGATTTTGAATTCAACATCTACAGGAAACCAACCCAGACACAACGAACCACCACATACACCTCAAACCACGATTTCCAATATAAGATGGCGGCATACAACTTTATAATTCACAGGATGCTCTAACACACTTCAAGACCCTGATCCCTGATCCGCCAACAATTATTATTATAATTATATGAACAGCTAAAAAAACCTAAATGGTCGAAATTTTTCAAAAGATAAAAACCGAAGAAGGGGACAGTTGGCCCCCGAAATAGATATTTGTTTAAATTAGATACTTTCAGCCAATAAAATCTCTCTAATCTCTAATATTTTCCAAGGCAATCTTTCATAAAGCCTTGTTTCTGTAGAATGTGGCAATCAATGAAAAATTACACATTTTGCGACGAAATCTAAACAAAACTGGATGCATTTATCATAGATTAGTTGAATAACATACATACATGCATTCAAGTAAAACATTTTAAGGAATATTCGTAATTTTCCAGATTGGTCCGGCATATGTACAATTGGTTGTAACGTCCACCTTTGGACTCGTGGCTATTCTGCAAACCGTAACACCAGTCGAACCGCTAGTGCAAAAAGTAATTCATCGGTTCTATTCTCCAAGAAAATGCGGATTTTTTACGAAATTTATGATTTGGGCCGAGAGTGTCATGGTAAGATTGCCTCCCATTCAAATTTGACAATCTGCCCCCTATTTGCAGTCACATTCTCAAATTTTCTACTTTTAGTTTGAACGTGATATGATGGTGTGGAATCACAAAGTTTATCTACATTCACCTTGTCTACTTAAGGAAGATAGAAATATAAAACTATACCGTGCGTGGTACAGCCAATTTTACTCGGAAAACAGTAAAACATTTGCCGAAGCTAAAGACAGTATGGAATGGTAGTAATTCTGTCAGATGTTACTCAAGACGAGGCTTGCCATTCTCATAAATTTTGTTTTCTACCATGACTTCCATTTAAGTAGAACACTAAAAAATCTAGTTTAAAACTTAGTTTTAATAAAATTTACCTATAGCGAAACGCCAAGTAGAAAATTATATTTGTAGTATGAATATAATAGAACACATTGTTTGGAATAGAACACACTAAGTTATAACACTTCCGTAAACGTATACGTTCTAGCATCCTCATTGCTTCTTTAATATTTCTATATAGCATTTACCAACCAAAAGATTTGCTGGCCAAAATTTCCACGTCCCAGCCTTCTATGAAAACAATGGGTTATTTTTCACGAATTTATTTCCTAAGTAACCTCCGAAAGATTGTTTCAAGTTAGACAAATTATGAACTACCTTACCTGTAATGAGGCGCTCTAATTTCATCATATTCATTGTCGTATATACTTTTACCTTACTTACCCAAATGCAAAGACCCAGATGAATTTCAGTATGGATGCCAGTATATCAATCAACAGTTCATATTTATCAAACGACTTAACTGTGATTTTCTCATTTTATATTAATGTTATTATAATCATCTAACTCTTTTTGAAATATTTCAGAAATTTGTTGTCTTAAAAAAGTCAGTAAATTCCGCGTAAGAATAAACAAATATCGCGCACTTCATAAGCAGTAGCCAATATTTTTTTTACTATTACTTTTGCCAGATTATTAATAGTTAGTTAGATTGTAGATTAAAACCAATGAAACGAAGCATTTCAGCTGATTAAATTCATTTTATTGAATAAAATACTTTGCATAATATAACACTGACTACACAGTTCGAATACGTAAAAAAGTCAGAATGTAAAAAATGGAATATGTATATTTGTGTACTATGCATGTAAAAAATTCGCAACTTAGTTCTACCAGTTTAAATGAAAAATATAAATAATAATTTAATTGTAACTTTAAAAAAAATATTTTCTTTTGATTCGATTTCTTCTTGGAAAAAATTCACAAATCGGAGTCATGTATTCAATCATATCCGAAAACGCCGAACGAAACTCAATAGGCTCGAAAAGAAGTAAGAGGCAAGCGCATTTCAGTTTGGCCACCGTGATATTCTCCTTCACATTTCATTATATCTTCCTACAATCAATCAACTAGTCTAATTCTTTATACTTGAATTTTGTCTCATGAATCACTGTTCCTACGTTCCTCTCTACTCTATTCTCTAAAATATATGATTTTTACTGATTTAAGGTCTAGGATAAAATATTTTTCTCGTCATTGCTTATCAGCATAATTCCTATACTTTTTGTCAACTACAGAGAGACAGTACGTGTGGTTTTAAGTGTATCAAATTTGGTGCCCCTTATGCCAGGTACAATTAATATATTTCTTTAAACTGCATCAGCAGGACTTTGGAATTCCGACAGAGCATGTATTGGATTTTGAACCTTCTTTTGCGATCCCTTGCGCACTTTAGCGCGCACTTCTTCGGGTTTTTCCGGCCGTACAAGTGGTTTCTTCTCCGGTGCCTTCATCTTCCACACAACAATTGGAGACTGCAATGGACATCATAAAACATTTATAGATTAAAAGTAAATAGAGTTATCCTGGATCAAAGTGAACAACTAAATACGCATATGATCTGTCCTAGATTTTGTACATCGAAATGATATTGAAATTGATGATCTTTTATCGAAATAAATCCGAATAAAATCTTTCCCCAACATTCACAGTGAAAAAGAAAGTGCGACATTTTTTCTAATTTAAACAAGTCAAATGAACGAGTAAAAATAAGCTGGTGGGTTATTTACAAAGCTTGACTTCAAATTGAGATGTTTTCAAATAATTTTGCCTTAAAAACTCTAGCATCCTATATCGAAAACTGAAGTTCAATATATTATCATATCTACTAAAACGGAAACCAGGGTTTCCTGAATTCATTCCAATAGACATGGAATATCTTCATTTGCAAAGTTATTTTAATTTCTATTCAAATACCTCGAAACATTAGCCGTTAAAATTAAAAATGATGAACTTAAAAAAGACGATGAATATCATCTACAAAAAAAAATAATTGCAAGGGAAAAAGCATGCGGAGTATAACAGTGCAATAGAATGAAGAAACAATGTCGACACAGTTTCTACGACTTATACTCACGTAGTTCTAGAATTATTCCCGAAAAAAATTGAAATGGGCATAATGTGAACAATAATGGGAGATTTTAATGGCAATGCAATACCGACCTTATGAATTTCAATATTAACAGAATGCAAACTCTAGTTCAGGGTCTAAAGTGTACGACATTAATTCAATGCCTTTTTCAATCCATTTTCTTCAAAATATCAATTTCGCAATCGTACACATCAGACTCCACTGAAAGTACAACAATACTTACCGCAACGACGCCTTGTCTCGTATACTTTGTCGATGCAACGTACGAATATTTAACGGTTAATACGACAGCATTCATCAAATTCTTTGCAGCTTGAATCAAAGATGTAGCACTGTCCAGCTGTAAGTAAGGCAGTTTTATATTTTCACGTTTCTGGCAAAAGCAATCAACTTACCCCTGAAACTATCAACTCTCCACTGATATTTTGTACGTCGGCTTTTACTTTAGATGTGATTTGAATTTGATGACAATATAAAGCGATACGTTCCAGATAAGCCAACAGATCATCTTTTGTGCTACTCTCAGGACATTTTTCTGCAATTTCACGTGTCAGTTTATCTAGTTTAGTACCAGCCTCGGAAATTTTTTTGGCAGCATTGATGACGTCCATTGTAGTTTTTAGCGGTCCTCGGCCCCTGCAAAATAATATTTCACAGATTTAGTACGTTTATATATTAAAAAACTCACGACTTCACTATAATTATAAACATTTGCTCAGTTTGTCCTAATCATGAATAAGAAAATTTCTACGAAATTTCACCACATTCGATTCAATTCATTCATTCATTGCCTATTCGGACAGGCTCCGACCCAATTGTGCTCGCACGTGTCGTCACAAAACGTATAGTAACATACGTAGATTATCTAGCCTACAACTAGTCTAACAACACAGGGCCCTGTGCCCAAAAACCGAATGACAGCTGGCATACATAGCCCGAAGGCCTGGCCAATTCTCTGTACCACGTACGATCTTCGTGGTAAGGGCCAGAGAACTTAGCTCTCTCTGTTAGCTTGCTGGAACGTCGTGGGACAACTAAAATCTACAACAAACATGGCTCAGAGAAAGATCAGATCTAATAAATAGCAAAAGTTTACGCAAAAGGGTTTGTTTATCATCATCATCAACGGCGCAACAACCGGTATTCGGTCTAGGCCTGCCTTAATAAGGAGCTCCAGACATCCCGGTTTTGCGCCCAGGTCCACCAATTCGATATTCCTAAAAGCTGTCTGACGTCCTGACCTACGCCATCGCTCCATCTTAGGCAGGGTCTGCCTCGTTTTCTTTTTCTACCATTCTCAAAGTTGTAATAGTCTCCTATCTTTATTGTTCTCGTTTAACCAGGGCAGTTTGATGTTGTTGATTGCTGCCACCATATATTTCGTCTTACCTTCTTTGATGTGCAGCCCAAGATCTCGCGCCGCCTGCTTGATCTGGACGAAGGCAGTTTGTACATCTCGGGTTAGAATACCGAAATCTCTCATGTGTGTACAGTTTTACCTTGGCTATGCTATCATAGACGGTCTTAAAGTCGATGAAAAGATGATGAAACTGATGGCCATATTCCAAGAGATTTTCCATCGCTTATCGCACAGAGAAAACCTGATCTGTTGGTGATTTGCCTGGAGTGGAGCCTCTTTGGTATGGGCCAATGATGTTCTGGGCGTATGGAGCTATCCGACCTAGCAAGATAGCAGAGAATATCGAATAGATGGTACTCATCAACGTAGCAGTAGTATTTCCTGTTCACTCCTTGGTGGAGGATAGGCCATCCACAGTTAGATTGTGCTTCAGTTTCACTATCATTATACTTAACGCTGTGCAAGTGATAAGTTCACAGCAGCGAGACAAACAAAAGACGATCACAGACACTCATGACGACTGGGTTTCGAAGCCAGAGCAGCAAGATTAGGAGGTTGATACTCTACCCCCTCAATGATCGCGCCATACTCAGCGACGTGATGCCTCCATGATTGCTACACTGCGTAATATCTCCCTTTTTATGTATGGGATAGAAAATGCCTCGTTGCTAATCGTGAGCTGTAATTTCATCGACTCCCGGTGAATTATGATTTTTAAGCTGATGAATTGGACGAACTGCTTTTTCTATACTTGGTTGTGGCAGTATTTATCCGTCGTCTTCAGTTAGTGAGACCTCCAACTTGCCGATATTCCGGCTGTCCAGCAGTTCGTCAAAATACTCAACCCATTACTCCAATATGTCCATTCTGTCGGAAATCAGATTTTCAACTGTTGCTGCTTCGCTGCCGGTCAGTTGAAATCCAGTTGACAGTGTGGCAGGTTCTACGCTCAAACACTGTTCGACCAATGATAAGGCGATGAAAGTTGCAGAAATCCAAAAAATCTCTCTCCATTATTGTTGCGGCCGCCAAGACCGCATTTCCTCATGATATTTCCAAGCACGGTGTTGTTAAACCCCACCTTGGCATCACAATTGCAATGGTACGTTTAGGAATTCAATACTAGGCTACAGTGAGCTGCTCATAGAAACCCTGCTTCTCTTCTGTTATGCGCAAATTTTCCGTTGATATATACTACCGTATAATTGATATGTTTCTCATTCTCGAAATGTGCTGTAGTAGTGGTAGAACTTTCACACAACTTGAAGAAACCGAGCTTTATGGAGATATCCGATACCGTAATTGAGGAGCGTAGGCACAATTTCTTGGCCCCTTTCGTAACCGACAATGATAATGTTTGGTGCTAACCTACAATTCTTTCCCTTTAACTCGCATTTTATAACAAACGGGGAGTACTTTGAGTGAATCTATAATTCCCAGCTCAAAAGCTCAAAATGGACATACATTAAGTGGATGCTATCCCATAAACGCGTGAGTGTTACATGGGCATTCACACTACGGTAAATCATCATTTTGTTTTCTCAACCGAGCCTGGAACCGTCTCTATTGGAGCTTCTGTACATAATTTCAATCAATTCAATACATATTGAATGTAACATTGATTAGTTACTCCTTGATAATGTACAAGGTGTCAACCACACCTACGCGCAATCGTACGCTGTTATCTGAAATGCACTTCAGCTCACCCCAGGACTTTCCGAGATTTCCGTACTCTGCCTCTACTTTTCTGCACTAAGTGCTCTTGGGGCGACCCACTCATCGGCCATTTTGGAAGAGTAGGTTCCACTGTATGACGCGGCTAGTAGTACAATTATCGCCTCCTCCTTAATGTGCGTCACCTGCGCCTTCCAATTGCACCGCCCACCTGTAACCGGCCTGTACAAGGATCCTCTTCATTTGAAATAATTATCAGGCCAGCGTCATTTTCACTGTGCTACTCCCATATAGCAACACCGAAAGCACGCTAGCATAGAACAGTCTCAACATACTCGTAATCTTGATGTTGAGATAAATGCACAGCTTTTATTCGAGGCAGCGAAAGCGGATCTAGCGCTGTTAATGCGTTGGGCAACATCCAGTGCGATGCCCTCAATAGCGCGATGACCCGTCAGACTGGGAACCTTGGGTTTGTACGTAAAAAAAATTAATATCGGTGACAAGATGCAACCTTGGTGGACTTGGCTTTGCACCCCAAATACCTCCCGAAATTTTACCTCGGCGTTGCATTTTGTGCCATCATATGTCACTCTGATAATAGCTATTAGTTTCTCCGGAATGCCCCTCCTGCGTAGAGTACGCCAGATGCACTCCTTGCTCACGGTGTCAAAAGATTTTTTCCAAATCGATGAAAAGCAGGTGAAACGAAGATGTAAACTCCGCGCACTGTTCCAAAATGATCGGTAGGGTGTTCATGGGGTCAATGCAGGAGACTCCAAGGCGGAAACCAACCTACTCTGTCAGTCAAGCTTTCGAGATGTTCTTTGATGCGTTTGAGGATTATTTTAACTATTATCTTTGATACAGCAGGGAGCACGCAAATACTCCTAAATTTATCACACTCAAAACGAGTGTCCTTTGGAACCTTAACGCCCATCTCCTGCTTCCACTGTCTGGGAAAGGTCTTGGATTCCCAACATTTCTATACAAGTGGATAAATAACTTTGCAGAGAGATCGTCGAAATCAGCGATTTTGCTCATTTGAGTGCATAAGTCCCGAGGTGATTTCTCTGTTTTTCTGCTTGGGGGAATAGTCCGTATCCGAATGTTACGGTGACTATTCCGCTCATGCAGAACAGGCTGAATTTCACAGGATGTGATACGGTTAAGGACCGTCGTGAAGTGTTCTTTCCACCACTTCATCTGGTCGTTATCGTGAATGAGGAGTCGGCTGTTAATGTCCTTTACAGGACCATCGAAAGACTTGTAACCATGATGCAGTATATACTTCTGAAATCATTGCGTTCTGCGGCATCTTCCGCTTCCCTGACCAGTGTAATAACAAATTCCCTTTTATTACGACGCACACTACGCTGAACTTCGGGGGGGATTCGCATGGTATCAACCGCAGCGGGAATAGAGCCTATCGATCATGGAAACGGTTCGGATCAAAACAAAAGACAAAAGAATCCCATAAATGCGAATTCGAGGCAAGTCCAGATTGGTTTGATCAGTCCAAACGTTGTTCAAACTTTTACATACCTCAACTTCAAGGGGAAGCTGTAAGCGCTGACATGAAACAGCTTCCCTCCACGTTTAAGGATTTAGTGAACAATCGAAATTATTCCTCTAAATTAGTTCTCAATTTGAATGAAAACAATGCTGTTTTGGAAAAGTTATTTTATTTCTAAAAAGGCTCGCCAGACCTCTGATTTTAAAGACATTATGGACCGGCTAATACTTCTTCTAGTGCACCACTCGCTTGCTTGTCATATGATCATCAAACAGAAACTTAGTTGGCAAAGAACGTTTTGATTGATGATTCATATCTAATTCTGATTCTATCCCATCACCGCTATAAGAAGATTCCGTGCGCCTTTGCCGTTAAAGTTGCTCCTCCTGTGTATAGCCTTCTTGCCAGCTACCATTATCTTTTTCGGTTTCGACATGTGATTTTTATCACATATCATTGTTCTATGCAAGAAGAAATACTTTCTATTGCGGAAAACCAGAGAATTGCAAATGAAAAATCTACTATCAAGCGCAACCTCGGCTTTCGTCGTTTGATAGTCCTGGTCGACAAGTAGCTTCCTCTGAAGGATCATATCGCTTGACCAATTTTTTTTGAACCACCACTGAGTGCTTCATTTTCTTATTTGCGCTAAATGCAAAAGTTTCTCGTTACCTTCGCTGCGTTATGATCAATGTTTCTCCCCAACAACTAAAAAAATGTTTGAAGCTGAAAAGACACTTTGATCACATATAGGACTGCCAGTGCCACCTGGTGGCAATTGGGAGTCATCTAAATCGCAACTACCTTCATTTCATTGTGAACTCCGACATTTCATCTGAGACAAGCTAAAACAAAAGGGCAACATTTGGTCCGGTCCAGCATTAAGTTGATGCGGACTTAGGACCCTATCATTCTCAAAACGAAAAGGGCAACGGTTTGAGAAATTACTACAGAAATTATTGGAGATCCAATCAAATAATACGCAGATATCATAGGTGAGCGGCTTCAGAAATTAAACTAAGGATTAAATATTTTTGATAGTACTGGAATACACCGTCCACATATACAAACTACAAACTGGGAATATAACGTCGGCATATACCAATTGATCTTTGATTTTTGCCAAGCTTTCCAAAAGGAACTAAATTATAACTTCCCTACAGAGTCAGCACTAAAACAAGGAAATGGACTGGCCCTCATACTCTTCAACATAGAAGTAGAATCTGTTGTCGAAAAGATGACCTCAGTAGACATGATTGACATAATGTTACGCATCTTTTACTTTGATCAACTCACATGTCTGAGTATTTTATTATCGCAGATGTATTCCATATCTTTTATTATCTGATTTAAGGGAAAAAAGAAACTGCTCTAAATCTAAATCTATTCGGAAGCTATAATGATCTTTTGTTTTTGAAAAGGAGGTCGCATGATTTCTACCCCGAACGCGGGATAGGTCCCTACTTCGTATGAAGAAAGTGTTTCGGGAAATGATATCAGTTGCTAAGGAAAACGAATTGCAATTTTTAATGAGTAATTCAAATAGATGCCCTTATTTCAAGAAATGAAACGGTTAATCGCAGCAACAAACCAAACCTTTTAGACATCTCCGGCCATATCGAAACTAAAATACCACACTTATAAAATATTACAAAACAACCCTGATAAATACGGCACATTTGAACGAAAGACGCCATAAAAAGTGTACCAAAACAAGTCAAGTTGAAATCCACTACGAATATTAAGGGAATGCCACACAGTAAAATGTACTAAAGTAACTTGTTCAGAGGAAACTTTCGCAAACTAAATCGTTTTGGCTCTTTGGATTCGACATCAATGTTGTGTAATATACATTGCCATATATCTGTAATATAGAACTAAGAGTTTTTCGAATGTTGTCATCGACCACATTTTTCCAGTATGTATATAATCACGTTCTTCTCTCTATTGGAAGTCTTCGTTGGGTCTCATTTTGGACCGGAATCTCGCAGTTTAATAATATTCTGTCTAACGGTGAGTCCGACGACATGAGAAAGGCGCATCGCGCGGATTAAATAAGCATTAATTCGACACCGGATACCGGAACCCAATCATATATCGTTGACGAATGTCGAAGAATCGTGGAACCAAATTAAAGACACCATCCACAAAGCGACCTACGTAAACCCTCGGGGTCATAACGCCTGGAAAGCCGAGATACTTGGTTTTGGAATGGCAATGTCGAAATAAGTTTCGTGAAAAGAAACGCCTCTACCATAAATTTCTCGACGCTAAAAAGTTGACCAATTGCCCAGTTTACAAAAATTTCAATCGGGAAGCAAAGAAAACGATCGTTGTTGCCCGAATGGTCAATTACAAAGATCTTTGCGATAAATTGGACACTGAGGACGGCGAGAGACATCTGTATCGACTTATCAAAAGCCGACACCGACGCACACAGGATATCGAACACTTCTGTTGTCAAGAACGGTACCTGGCTAACCAATCGACGGTTAGATGATGGGAATATTTCGAGCAGATTGCAACGGAAGAATTTGTTCCTCCTCCAATTCCAGAAACACTGTCTACATTTGGGGCAATTCCACCTGTCAGCACCAATGAAGTCGACGAAGCAATAAAACAATGAAATCAGGGAAAACAACAGGATCTAACAACATCGCATTTGAGCCCTGGGAAGGGAAGAGCTGGGACTCAACACTGTGACTCAGTGAGTTGAATCGGGCTATTGCTAAAGTAGAACACCATCTGACTGGCAAAAAAGCACCATCGTTTCAATATGCAAAAAGAAAGGTAGTCCAACCAATTGTCCGAGTTAGCGCCAGATTCGGTTCCTGTCCCATACCGTGAAGCATTCTTGACAACCGTATTGGCGACATCGTTCAAATGATTATGAATCAAGCCGGGTTTGTCAAAAACTGCGGGACTACTGGCACAATACACGCTGCGCGGTTACTCATGTTAACACACCATGGCAAGTATCGTACCCTATACGCTGCACTTTTAGATCTAGAGAAGGCGTTCGACCGTGTGCCACACACACTCCTCTGGTATGCTCTGCGACAATACCTAGTACCAAAAAAAAACTAATGTGCTGCGTTAAATTGCTCAACCACGATCCGAAAAGTAAAGTTCTAAGCGTGGCGAACATATCAAAACTGTGTCTTTGTCAGGTTATTCGGGTCTCTGTCAGAGTTCATCAATGCAGTGTCCTTTTGCCATTCCTGTTTGTTCTTATTATGGACACTGTCACAAAAGACATCCAAGGTCCAGCGCCCTATACGCAGCTTTATGCTCATGATATAATCTCGAGCAACCCCTTCAAAAATGTAATGATCTCATGCAACACGGTCTCAAATTGAACTTGAATAACACAAAATTTTTGAAGACCGATCCTAATGAAAACGATAAAACCACTGTCAGTGGCAATGACCTGCCCGGAACTGAGCGATTTAAATATTTCCGATTAAGGCTATCAGCCAATGTCGAACTGCGTTATGAAATTGCTTCACGCATTAGCGCAACCTGGATGAAGTGGCATTCCACAACTTCCGTTCTTGGTAGTCGACGTATCAACAAACATCTCAGATTCAAAATTTATCGCACATTCAAATTGAGGATATTTGCGATCGATATGGGGTTGATGGAAAAATTGCGAGAGAGGCGTCTTAACTTATGGTAACGAAATTCGCGCTCGCAAGAGATCACTTGCCAAGATTAGTCTGAATATCGAAGCCGATAGGAAAAGACCAAAAGGCCAGAAAGCCTTGATACGCGGTATGAAGATTTGAAAACCTCGCGACTGCATTCAGATCAGGCCTTTGACACAGCAAAATGGCGGGACGAATCCACCTCGCTTCTGAACGGGACAAATGCTGAAGAAAAAATCGTTGACGAAGCAGAAAGTAACTGTTTCTGTGGCTTTATCAAATAGCAGATATGTAGATTGATACTACAAAATTCTTTATCCGTTTTAGTCATACTTTACGATAAGCAGGGAACCCGCAGCTCACCGGAGAATCATTACTTCACCGGAACATCAACTTTCCTCCTTAATAGTATATACTATTAATCCAAGTGGAATTCACTCCACCTACTCCCTGAGATGTCTAGGTGTTGAGAT
Organism: Hermetia illucens; assembly: GCF_905115235.1. Lineage (NCBI taxonomy): Eukaryota > Metazoa > Arthropoda > Insecta > Diptera > Stratiomyidae > Hermetia > Hermetia illucens. Next base: position 94,712,138 of record NC_051853.1, on the reverse strand, counting down.
GTCTGGGTGTTATATGGACACTCCTCCACTCTCAAGTGTTTGGAATCGTGTACAGCGGAAAGAATGCAATTACCGCCCTGTAGTCAAGTACTTTTTGCCAAAACTTTCCGTAAATTTTACATTTAAATTACGACGTACATACAACACTACACTAATATGAGTTAAAATATTACCTTGTAAAATCTGTCATTTCCATCATAATCATACACATATGTTTTGCCAAGAAAATTATATCGTTGCCAGTGTCATCCCATTTCGCCACTTCAGAATCAAATGTTAATTTTTCACGTCGGAACAATTCAACTTGCTGGGCAATCTTCATTTTATCTTCCTCGTTCATTTTACGCATGGCTTCCTGTAAGCATAATTTTACTTTCATACAAATGCTCCTTTGTATATTCATCTCCGATAGTTACCCTTGCAGTGCAGATGCCACTAATTTCAGGATATTCATCAACTGTTTGATCGCCAGTGTGTGCGCTTGCTGGAGGAATGAAATTTATTTTAAAAAGTTTTAATTACTGATTATTCGATTTTAGGTACAAAGTAAAAACAGCCAAAAACACCTTTTGCTTCACTGTCTGACATCGGACAAGCACATTTCCCGAAATACACATCTTGCATTAAGATAAGTAGAAAGGTGGACAAGTAAACTCATAAGAAATCTTGAAAAACTATACGGACCCATGTCAGACAGCAGAAAAAGTTAATTTAAATAAAAACCAAGCATGCAAGACAAAACAAAACAAAATCCATACATCGACTTCGAGTTTCCAGTGTCATGTCTTCGACAGGTTCAAACTCGGTATCAGTATCCAAATCATCAGAGCTCTGTAAACAAATTGCGAAATGAAGAAAAACATAAAGCAAAGCAAAACACTAATGGTAGAAACATAACATAACGCAAGAAATAAATCAGGCCCGTGGAAGCAAAACAGAGAAAACAAACAAAAATCATGACACAAAACACTCCACAGAAACGAATATATTATGTTCCGCTTACACTTGCTCCTAGTTTCTGTTGTGTAGTGTTCATCAAATTCTATATCTTCGGGGTCTAATTCCTCTTCATCCTTTTATTGTCAAACAGAACAAATATCAGGCATATTGATTTATAGAAAGCGCAATGTAAATTCAAATTTAGGTATAAGAAATTCAATGGATAAGAATACATTTTTCAACATTCTTTAGGAAAAGTAAAATAAAATATTTCGAACTCGATATTGTTGCAGCGATTGGCCAAACGATAAACGCGCTTTCATAAAATATTGAAAACGAGGAATTTCCATTTAAAAAACACTTACCCTATTCATTAAAACAGCACGTCGAATTTCACGGACACCATCGTATACCAACCGAGAAGCATCGATGAAATCATTTTCATCCACATCTTTCGATGAATTGGAAGACAAAGCATTAACTGCAACATCAACGCGTTGCGCAAACTTCGACATAACTGCAATGACGATAAGTTTATCAAAAGCCATCAAGCGAATGCTCACTCTAAATTACCTTGCTCTCTCAAAACTTTTACCGCTTCCAATACCCGTTTCGTGTAAATGCATGGTTCGTAATTATCCATTTCAGCTTCGACCACATTGCAAACACGAGCCGATCGACCTTGAATCGCTCCTGCTGTATTCCTTAAGTCTTGTGCATCACCTTCTTGTAAAGCGAGCACACACTTATTTACATCCTCCAGGATGTGGTTTTCAGAAACAGCCAAGAAGTCATCAATTGTTGTAATGTCATCAACTGCTTCAGTCAGAATACGAACTTGATTCTCCCAAGCAGCACGATAGGCATCCATGTTCTCTTGTGCCACTTTGGAGTTTGGTCGAGCGGCCAAAATTAGAGCGGCATTAATAACTTGTGGGCATAGTGTTTCAATTTGAGCCGCTGCATAACGGACCATCTTCACCCCATCTTCATTATTTGACATGCTGCACACCAAATTAGCCACCTCAACCAACTTCTCTGCGTGTTTAGTGAAAACATCGGCTTTCTCTCGTACTTTTTTCTCATTGCCGCTTTCTGCAGCTTTAATTAAGTCAAGCAGAGGCATGGTTGTTTCCAGGAATGAATCAGAAACGTGGTCAACCACAGCTTTGCGCAATTGACGTCGTAAGTCACGAGTTTTCCGACACATTTGTCCAATTGCGCGCTCTAAACCGGGAGTCTGCTCTTTTTGACCCATCTGAAAATTAAAGGCTCGTTTAGAATCGTTATATTCGAATTGTAATGCCAGTCAATAATCTATCTAATGGGATGTCATTTTTACAATATTGCAAATGTGCAATTCATTATAGCTGAAATTAGAGATAGCAAGCTCAGAAATATCCGGTTTGAAGGATTAGAAAAATGCCCTTGAAGATATGTAATATTTGCATTGGGTATTTAACGGGTGATAATCCTGTTCGTAACCAATTGTAACAAACACCATGTGACAACCAGTAACTTGTTTAACTGAACCAGATAAAAATTCATCGTTGTGAAAATATCATTTGAGTTTGTCTTTACCATGAATCGTGACTTTGGCTATTTTGATTCGCGTGTCAACGCCCAGATCTTTCTGAGCTTGTTGAAAAAATCGTTAGAATCTATTTATCAATAATTGTGATTTGCAAAAAACTCAAATTGTGCTTTTATAACATCTCAAAACTCTAATGTTAACGATTTAAATAGTTTCTCAATATCATACTTGCATAAAACATTGAGCACTAGTCAACCAAACCAAATAACATAATATTGAATTCTCGGCTCAGATTATTTAATAGATGCTGCCTCGTATTATTACATTGTTTAAAGTTAATTTATAATCTCGTCTGCGCATTCCTCTCATCAACAACACTCGTAGAATCACAGTGAAAGATTTCAAAATGTACGAGACTTCGGAGCTCCAATGATAGTGGAACAATCCTACATCAATAATGTTGATGTTTTCTACAAAACAGTCGCTGACAATAGGCCTTTAGCGTGATTTAACGAAAATCTTGCAACAGTTTCAATCAAATTGACTAGTGTTATGTGTGAAAACTATTTTACCTTTTCGAAGGATGAACTTTTAATTACTCTGGCAACTTTAAAATGAACTGTATTCTGCTGCCTATTCTATGTACAAGAATAACAATATACAATGTTTAATGCTACACAAAAAAAAACAAATCTTATTTATACATTTCGTGATCAAAAACCCAATACCAATATTGGTAAACCATACGCAACTCTGATAAATTCTCGACACGAAGATGTTAACTTTGAAAACTAGCATTTAATGCGAATTTTCTTATGAGAAAAGCAATAATTAATAATTGGTGTAATGTTAGAAGGGAAAATAATGCAAAAAACCAAGTGTACATATTATGACAAATATACACAAAATATTTACCGTCCTTCTTACTTTTGCAGCGATTAACTTAAAATGGAAAATCTCATGTGAACATAAATTCAACCAAACTTTATAAAATAAAATAGTCGATGGAAAAATAGTTTCAAGTAGAAGCAGAGGAACATATTACTTACGTTGGCCATATATTCAGACAGTAGATCCTGCAGAGCTTGGCGAACGGCGTTACACTCAGCGACAATGCGTTCGCGCCTTTCGTCACGAGTACAGTCAGCATCGGCCATTAAAGCAGCTGCACTAATAATGCTTTCCAGACGTTCCTCTAGAAGTTGTCGTGAACGTTTCTCACTGTATGAAAGCGGGTCCATGATGACACTTTCCTGCATGTTATCAGACAATTATATTTTGATTTACACCTAGAGCGGAAGCGTGTCCTAAACAATATACTTACATCGAAATCATCCAGAGCAGCAGCCAATTCACCTGCACCGCTGTAAATTTCATTTGGTTGTGACGATTTACCTTGGGCGACATCACTTATAGTGTTCACTGCCTCGCACACTTGTTTCAGAACAAAATCACGGTTAACTTTGGCCAAGTCTAACTCAGGATGACGAACGTAGACTTTAGAAGCGGTCAGCAGCATTGTTGAATGTTTCTTCAATACAGCACGCGCTGCTGCCAGATCATCACGGAGCTGGTGATCTTTCAATTCTTGTTGGCGTTTGGCAGCTTGTTTGATCAATTCGTTGGCATTCCTCCCAAATTGCTGTTGGACAATTTCCACGTTAATTTTGAAAGTTTATAAAAATAGAATGTGCTTGTTAAAGTAACCTTCATATTATTCAAGAGTTCATTTTGACTGGAAGCATTCTTCAACTTGTTGAGATCATCCTCGACGACATGTAAGGACTTCAAAAGTAAATGTACGTCGACCATATCGGCAAGAATCAAAAGTCGGGTTACAGCAGAAAGAAGGTTACGCGCAGCTCGCACCATATTTCCTCGTTTACTGGAACTGCAAGGATCTTCGGAGAATTCTCTGGCAGCGATACTCATAGCATCACCGGTTTTCCTCACTTCATCAACGGCTGCCAACATTTCTTGGGTGATATCAGGATTTTCATAGGCAATTTGTTCACCCTTTTCAATGAAATTTTCAGTAGCTTTCTCAACAGCTGCCACCAGTGCACTTGCACGCTTGGATTTGCCTGAAAAATTTCATTGATCAGTTATTTATGGAAGAATACACTAACTGCTAATAATAAATAACAAACACTATTGTGAGACGAGATTTAAAATTAGAGACAGAGACCAACAGTGGTTCTACTCCTTCGATTTCAGGCTCGTAAATATTGATAAGATTTCGTCTAAGGCAGTCAGTTTTCTAAAAATGGACTCTTTGCCCAAAATGAGAGACTTTTAGACTTACTTTCGAATGAAGTGCGATTCGGCCACTTTTCGCGCAGCCGTTCATCACACAACACAGGCGTTTAATACAATGGCTTCATATATGATCGTGATTGCTTGAAAATCTTACCAAACCCCTGGAACCGTGCCTTGTAGACAGAGGATATATTGTTAGTTTATATAGTTTTCACTTCGCGTGGACCAAAGCTGGGGTACCTCAAGATATTGTGTTTGGTTGTATCTATTATACATGAAGACCTTCGCATCTTTTGCTGATAATGCAGGATACTAAGCACAGAATAACTTACATCGCAGATATCAGTGGCCACTCCGATTAGCGTTGGGGGCACGGTTTCGATGCCACAAATTTCTGAAACCATGATTACTATACTGTAACTAGAGATCTCCCTGAAGCCTTCAAAGAATAGTTTACCTAGTGTCCGTAATCGCTCTAGCTGAATGAGAATTTTCCCCTCTTCTCCGCAGATTCGGTAATGACGATTGTAGGGTATGCCGATTCTGGCGGCATGGTCCCCTTTGGACCGATGCCCCGCGAAGACCATTGTAATCCTGCATGCATTTGCATGTGTTTGAAAGAGAGATGCGATCGGATTGTGTTACAGGCGGGCCAAATTTACCTTAGCTCAGCGCAGGTGGTGAGCATTCGCCATTTGAAGTCACCCGCTGCAAAGTGGTGCGACATACACCGGTGGAATACAGACTGTGCCGCCCGAGAAACTGCCAAGAGCAGAGCCTCCCCTGTTAAATCCGTCAGCCCGTTCATTAGCCAATTTAGTATCCAGCATCACACCCAGATACTTTATATCGGAGGGAACTAATCTTTGTTCATTTAGCCATGGGAGGTGGAATACGGGTGCCCTTGGCTTGGTGGTGAATACCAGCACCTCAGTTTTGGATTTATGCCGAGTCCGCATTTTGCGGATTACACTTATGGCACACTTTTCCCAAGGCTCCTTCCATGATTCTACGTATAATGGACTTGCCTCTAAGGAAGGTGTGCTGGAGATACAGCTCCGGCAAATCTCGACAAAATACGGCACCAATGTTTCTTGCTGTTTCTGTAGCATAACTGGTGATATGCCATTTAGCTCCGACGACTGTTTGTAGCCCAGCTGATTTTCTCATCGATAATTACCGATTTGATAAAACACGGAAGAGAAGTAAGAAAAATGCAGGTCACGGGATTGTTGCGGGGAATTGGGAATGGAATCGAGAAAGTTGATGGAAGAAGGGAATGATTGGGTGAGGTTACGGGATGGCGAGTGTTGGTACACAACAGTTTCAAGTTACGGCGGGCAAGGGCGGCCTAGACACTCAGCAGATATCTCTTATGCGCTATTTTAATCATCGATTTCACAGTGGAACAAGGTCGGTGTTACTCTTTCAGGTTCAGGCGGATCTTCGTGGTGAATCAAGTTGGATAAGAACGAAAGCAAGTAGGAGAAAGGACGTAACAGGGGAGGAGATCGGACAGGATATTATAAAAGATACCAAGACCTTGATCACACGTAGAGCGACGGAGCTCTGCATCAAATTCAAGCAGGGGGTAGTGAGCGTCAATTTTTATATATAGGGATGGGCGAGGAAATAAAGGTGGCACTCGGGAGGTTGGAAAGGAAGAAATCGAGAGTGCAGCCCAAGAAGTTTTTGGAAGTGTTGAAATGCAGGGCAGAATATCTGTTCATAAAGGAAGCGAGTAAAAGGGAAGAGTGAAAGAGGATATTGGAAGCGATAAGATTATAAGGGCATTATCTATGGTAGAAAAAGAAAACGAGGCAGTCCATGCCTCAGATGCAGCGATGGCTTAGATCAGGACGCCAGGCAGCTTTTAGGGATATCGAATTGGTGGACCTCGGTCCAAAACCGGGATTACTGGAGTTCCTAAGGATACCGGTTATTATACCGTTGATGATGAAAAATATAAAGGCGTTCTCCCGAAACGATTTATTTTCCACCGAACACGGAAGGTACACAAAAACATACGCTTATAGCGTTCCTGATCGCATGAAGAATGTTTTAAGTGACGTGCCGTTTAAAAGGTAATGTATGGTAGATCGTAGTATAGGACCACGGGCGAAGTGGGGATTGGTACTCACGATAGATCATAAAACCTGGCAAACGGTTGCTGAACAAATACCTACAGCGAGTCTCCCGCGCCTAAAAATGGGACAAGCTGCACCAATTTATTTTCCAGATAATAATAGATAAGTGAACGGCTATTCACTCTACGATTGTGGGGCAAACTTAGAAACATAAACTTCATTAACATTCGCGCTCCTACAGAGGATATTGCAAAGTCGGAGAGGGACAGCTACGTGACAGTAGAACCAACTACTGCCCCAAATATGGTTCAGAATCATACTTGGACATTTTAACAACCAAGTAGGGTCGGAGCCCGTATTTAGGCGATACATCAGCTACCATAGCTTACACCAAAACACCAGCCACAACGGACTGCGGACTATTTAACTAGCAGTGTGACATCAAGTAATTGTTGGAAGTACGTGGACCACTAAACAACTAAATTGACCACATCTTAATTGAACGCCGCCTCCTCTCAGCATTGTGATTGTCAGAATATATAGTAGCCAATATAGACTCGGACCACTATCTTGTTGGCATGGTACTCTGCGACCAAGTAAAAACACCACGTCGAATCTCTTTCTCACTATCAGGCGAGCAAAGTCCCTCTTAACACCTAAAGGGAGAAGTGAATGAATTGCCCGCAGCTATCAGAGGTCCTGGAGATGAAGCGCCCACAAATGATTTTTACAACTATCTGAAGAACCTCATCGTTGGTACGGCCAGAATCATATTTGATCCTAGTCGTTAAAAAAAATCAGAACGACTGTTTCGACGTTGAATGTAAGCTAGCAACGGAACGGAAGAATGCTGTATACTGAATGATGATGTACTCTCAAAAAATACAAGCGCACGCAGAGATCTATCACAAACTCCGAGCGGAGAAACGACTTCACAGACAGAAACAAGTCGGGAAACCGGAAGCTAGACGCTTCAGGTATGAAAGATTTTGTATATTTCTTTTATAAAGAGATTTGAATGTGCATTTGTCCCATTAGCATGTAGCACGTAAAATATGCATATATTATGTGAAAATAGCCACTTTCAAGTGATATTGACATTCATAGTCTTGAATTTGGAGAGGGGCGACAGTTTTGACTTTTAACTTTGTTAATAATGGTGCGATTTTCACCAAATTTGGCAGAATCATCTTCAATACTATAGCCTACATTGCTGCAAAATTTTGTGATTCTAGGGTGAACTTAAGGGGAGTTTCCCTGTCAATTACTAAAAATTATAGTAATATACTATTATTAACTTTATTTGAACAGGTATCGGTATGGAGGGTATTTCGGAGCCTAGGCACTATATAGGGGCAGCCCCCTGATTTTTTTCAGATTTTTCGGCTGGGTAGTTCCTGAGAATGGGTTCGTTAAAAAAATTACCACTTTCAACCCCCGGCACTCCCCACCTTTTCAACAAGTCAAAATTAAGACCGGCTTCGAAAAGTACTAACCGAGACCTTTAATTTGATACCCCACATGACTATATTTGATGAAAAAAAAATTTACACCCTTCTTTTGCATGTATGGGGACCCCCCCTTAAATTCGTCGTAAAAGGATGTAACTCACTATATGCGTGAGCGTTCACAGTTCCCACCTTTCTACCAAATTTGGTGTCAATCGCTATAACCATTTCCGAGAAAAATGCGTGTGACGGACAGACAGACAGACAGACAGACGGACAGACAGACAGACAGTAAACCGATTTTAATAAGGTTTTATGTTTACTTAAAAAGAAGCCTGGCAGAACCAACAAGTCTATGAACTCGAAAAGAATGGGGCAGCCACCGCATTAGACGCGGAATTTTAACCAATAAGTCAGCAGGATAAAACCATATTCACCAAGATGCTCGTCTTCTCGAGACAAAAATTGAAATCCCATTTCCTACCATACATGCATTTTGGAGGGTTGTATTGAGTTCTGATGAACTGCTCAACAACCAGAATATCAGCGAGATGGAGACCCCGCCAGCTAAGGACGGCGGACAAATACTGCTACCGTCAACCATGAAAAATGTAATCCGTGCAATTCATTGGCTTAAGAATCATAATTGGTCAGGAGCCAATGTAATTAAACCCGAACTGGTTAAATATAGAGAAGATCAATAACACTAAACGGCTTATCAATTTATGCTCAAGTTTGGGATAGCAAATCAATGTCTGATGACTGGCAACGATTATTATTATCGGTCCAACACATAAAAAGGGGTATATCACGCAGTGCAACAATTATAGAGCACCATCTATGAGGTATTCTCCCCTATTTTGCTAGGCAGATCAAAGAGGTTTTATTCCAAGCAAATCAGCAAAAGATCAAATTTTCTCTCCAAACAACAAGCAATGGAAAAATTGTTAAAATATCGTCAGTTGCGCCATCTCTTCATCAACTTCAAGGTCGCCTATGATAGCGAGTTAAATTGTACATGGCCATGAAAGAATTCGGTATCCTAACCAAATTGATATGAATGACTAGGCTGAGACGGACAAATGTGCGAGGCCAGATAAAAACAGCAAGATGACCCTCGAGAACAGCCATCATTAAAAATTGTGAAAGACAAGGGGATAACCTACCATGCATCATTTTCAACCTGTCCCTGGAAAAAGTAATCCGTGATGTAAATCCTAGAGGCTCCATCCTCTTCAGGTCAAATATTGACTTATGATGACGACATCAAATTTATTGGAAGTACAACGCGAGATATACGAACTACCCATTGCTGAAGGCAAGACAAAATACATGGTGGCAACGTCGACATCAAAAACAAAAAAAAAAAACAACATCAAATAGCATCAGCAAGATAGGAGACTACGATTTCAAGACCGTTAATAATTTCTCCTATCTTAGATTGAAAATCACAATCGATAGCAACAAAGATGGCAAAATCCGCACACGGCTGTTGGCATCCAACAGAGCCTATTTCATCTTGCAAAAACTGTTCCGCCCAAAATGTTTCACCTTAGGGTCAAAGCTCTTACTGCATACGACAACGATCTTGCAAGTCATTATGTATTCCACGGAAACTTGGGTTCTTAGCAAGAAAAATTACGAATTTTTAGCCGCGTTCGTGTGAAGAATCCTTCGAAAAATGTTTACCCTTACAGAAGAATGGACGATTTCATAGCCTGTAAACGTCGATACGTATGAGCGATACCACTACCACACTAACTGTGGATAAAATCCGATTCAATAGATTGCGGTGGGTAGCATATTTAATCAATATGAGGGAGGATGATCCATACCAGAAAAGCTACAAGGCAACATATATGGTAAAAAAAGAAGATGTGGAACGCCCGGCCTCAGATATCATCAATAGGTCCAACCAGTTTTGAGAAAAAGGGCTTTTCGTTTGGGAAGAGAAGGACACTCATAACTTCACGGGACAACTATTCCAACAGTAACGACAGATGAGCTGTTAGAGATTTACAGTAGAATAGGCGAAGACAAAGTCCCGCGTCTGAACAGCATACAGAGTAAGGCCTTCAAAGTTCGAAATTTATGGGTTTTGACGAAATAGACGAAGAGAAAACATTTGAAATAATTAGTCCTCTCGAAAAACTTCATTCCAACGAAGAATTATTGAATATTGTGATAGATGGCACAGAATTGGTGTTGGTGGTTTCTGACTAAAAAAATTTTGAATTGCGAATTTTTTGGAACATATTAAAAAGGTGTTGGAGGACCTGGAGGATGATCTAGTTACTGAAAGCAGCCAGACGGTATCTTTTTCAAAAAGCAAAAGTTTTCAATGTTATCGGGAATTGTATAAAACGAGAAAGTTTCAAGCATATACAGACAAGTTTAGCCAATTTTCCAAACCTTAAAATCTGAGACAGTTTTTCAACTGCAAACCTCAGCAGCGGGTCATCCTGATTTGTCATTAATTGATGATAATCAAATCGCGCAAATCGGAAATTTCAAGCTTCCGTACCTCGAAGACTAAGCCAGATATTGAAAAATGTCTTTTTTTATTTTACCGAAATCCATCGACGATTCGCGAAGCCACGGAAATTTTATGGTTTATTAAGCCCCGAGCTTAGCGCACACAACGCGTCGCGATTACCATACTACCATGTTTTTTGGTAAAACCTACTTTAGAGGATATTTGTGAAAATTGCATGGCATTCAGTTAAGTAGTTCTTGAAATATTAAAGGCTAAGTGACGACAGATTTGTGTTTCTTTAAACTATGCAAAAAAAAAACGAACTTCTCGTGTCAATGAAACACCGTTTTTTAATGGGAAAAAATGACGTTCAAGCTGAAAAATAGCTGAAAAAGTGTTACCCAGAAAAGTACCTGTCGAAAGCAACCATTTCCTGATGGTATGCGAACTTTAAACGTGGTCAATTGAGGTGGCTGCACCCGAAAATATCCAAAAAATCATTATGTCCCATAGTAGAGCATGATTGGAGTGCATAGGTAAGATCCTGAAGATATCAAATTATCATTAATTATCATTATTATCAAAAATTGTCACACGACAAATTGAATATGAACAAATTTTGTCCAAGTGGGTGCCGCGTTTGCTCGCAGTGGAGCAAAAACAGCAGCGAATTGATGATTCAGAGCTCTGTTTGCAGCTATTTACGCGGGATAGAAAAGATTTTTGCGTCGACACATAACAATGGATGCAACGTGGATTCATCATTATACTCCAGAGTTAAAAAGAGTCAGTCAGTGTCAGCCGAAAGTCGGCCAAAGCTCCCGAAGACAAAACAGTCAACAGGCACGTTTAGGGAATCTGCGTTTTGAGACATTCACGGAATTTTACTTTTCAACTTCCTTCCGAAGGTGCAGACGGTCAATAGCGACTTATATATTGAATTATTGGTTCGATTGTTTGATGCAATTAAGCAGAAAAGTCCTGACATTGCAAAGAAAAAACCGTTGTTTCACCAGGGTAATGTGCGGATTCACAGTCGATGAAAACGATAAGGAAATTGCACGATCTACAATTCGAATTACCCCACACACCCCATATTCACCAGATCTGGCCCCATCTACCTTCTACTTGTTCGCATGTCTCAAAAGGAAGCTCCAAGGAAAGAGATTCGGCTCCGATGGTAAAGTTATAGTCGCAACTGAGCCCTATTTTCAGGATAAAGACAGAATTTTATAAGAAAGGCATCGAAAGTTTAGAAAAACGCTGAAATGACGTTATCGCTATGGAAAGGAATTATCTTAATGAATAAGTCGAATTTTACAAAAAAAAATGTGTTTTTATTGGTTGGTCTCGGAGCTTAATGACCAATTGTGAGATTCTCTTCAATCGTTAATAAAATTGCACCAGAAAGGTGAGAGTACAAATAGCACATCTGGTTAGAACGGCGGCTCTGAATTTCGGGCCCAACAAAAACATAGGCGCTGGCACCGTGCTGGAATGTAATGTCAACTAACAACTTTCGCCGATTGGTGCGTTTCTGGTTGGCTGACCACCCACTAGTAGAGCACTTTTAAAGAGCTACCGATTCAAGACAAATTAGGAAGAATGTATCTAGCCGATCTGCTAGTTTGACCTCCAAAGAAATGGGTTTAGGGCGGCAAATCTTATATTACAAAATAACGCCGAAGGGTGTTCCCAGGGGAAGCTTAATACATCCAATAAATTACAAGCCTGTTAAAACCGCTAGACCCTTTTTGCTGCTACTTGCACTGTTTAGGCGCAAAGTGGTGGTACATCCCCATAATCCTACAAAGAAATTCCGCGACTATCCTAATTGCAACCATGTTCCATTGTGTATTCTAGCTCCAAACTTCCACCAACACCCTTTTCGCAGAATATAACTGGTAATTTGTTAGCAAGACTGGTTAGTGGAATTTAGCAAGAATTCCCAGACACAGCGATGGATGACTCATAGAGAAATAACGTCAACAAATGCAGTATCACAAAATTCGGGGGAAATGCACACCTTTTTTCTTCTTGCTCGGTCCCTTCGTATTCACCAGCGTCGTAACCTGAAGAACGAGCGGCTCCAGCGTCTTCTCCACAGACATTGTACGAATTTCGAGGTTCTTTGGATCCCATTTCAGAGCCATTTGCCCGAAGTCGGTGATTGTTCCCATTTTTACTCGCCGATTGTTCGCTGCTGGATTCGCACAAAACACTTTCTAGGGCACACAAAATTCAGGCGGGTTCCGGGCTTTATTAACTTCGCGCAAACACTCTTTGTTCACTTCAATTCAGAAAATGTAATTCGAGTCGGCTAGTCCCCGGAGGATACACTTTTCAATCGCTTGGAATTCAATTTCTCACCGCAAACACGGAATCTACTTGGGAAGTTTCCGAATTTCAGTTCAAGTGCAAATATGGCGACCTGCTGTGACGGATCGATGGAATGCGCAAGAATTCGGACTGCCCGATACGATGAAGTGACAGTTGAATTCGCCGGCTGCGGGCCTTGGGTTGCTTTCGCCGGAAATTTGAGGGAATTTCCCTTTGGAAGAATGGGGGAAAACAGTTCGTTATTAAATGACGACAATCAAATATATAACAATTAGTTTTTTATTTATAGAAACTAATTTTCAGAAAAATTTTTGAGCTTATGTAAAACGAAATTCCTTTTTCTTCTCTTTATTAGGCATAACAATTATTATTATACGTAATTCACAACTTATAAGAAATTCGCTAATAACAAACACTTTTAATTCTTTTAAATCAAAACACTCGCCGAGAACTTATAACGTTTCTTCTTCTTGATCACAATTCTTGGTAATTCCAGGAAGATTAACTCACCAATTAATGGATAATACTCATCTGAATGAATATCAATAAAGGCAAAAAGACCCAATATATGTAAACACATATTAGTTCTTTTTAGGACATTTGGTCATATTAGATCAAATAGCGAAGTCGCTCATATTTACTGGATTCGCTAAAATCTGATTATTTATGTGTTTTAATTAATAAGTGTTGATTGGTAATTCGAAGATGGCCAGTTGTGGTTTTTAAAGAAAGGAATTCTAGAGTCGCGCGTGATGACGTATCTCGCCCATCCTTAAGTGAGATCGCGTCTTCGTGAACTTTTTGTTTGACTGACTTTGGAACGACTTTAAGTTTATTTGAAAAAAAAAGGATTTCTTTGCTGAAGCGGCCTCTTTGCTGGGATATTTTTACTTTTTTTGCAGCTGCATACATATATATGTATGTACACATATATATATTCCGTCAGTGGTCTGGTAATGTTCGATTTATATGCTCATATGTACGTATCGTGTGGTAATCTTGTGCAAAATTTGTGTGTAACAATTGAAAACTCTATCAGAAATGAAGCATTTTTAAATTGTTTATTAATCAGCGGTTCGAATTTCGCTGGTGGCAATGGGATTTGTATCGTGATTTGACGTCAACTCTGCTGTGAATGAGTACTTGAGTCAAATCAGGGTGATAATCTCGGACGAGCGGAATACTGACCACATTGCCTCCTACAGTGTACTGTAGTGTACTGTTAGGGTTTTTAATGAAGTGCTGTAACACACTTCAAGACCCTGATCCAATATGGATTGTTGCGCCAACGATTATATCTGAGTTATCACAATCTCGGCAGATGCCAGATTTTACCTAATACTAGCACTAAGTGCCAAGCATTTAGGCTCGGACGATCCTACCTACTTAAAAACTAAAGTGGTGGTGGCCGGTGGTAGGTTAATGGGAGAATCCGTCAAGAACTCCTCGCAACATCGAATATTTATGCAGAAGGGTGTGCTTCTGCATGGTTTGAACCAGACTGTGCGAAAGTCCCAGGACATCAAGGGAAGCCGTGAGGGATTTAGGTACAATACCAGTAGCTGACAATATTATGGGAACTACAACCACCCGCTCGAGACGCCAAATTTCTTTCTTTTTATAAGCTCGGGTGTCGACCACGCCGTCCTGAATGGCACACATGAACCCCTTCGCCTCAGGAGAGAGCTCCCCAGCACACAACCATCTATTCGACAAATGGCTGCCAAAGGCAATTCACGTGTTTACCGGGCATTGCCTTCGACTTCCATTCATCGATTCGCTCTTGGTCCAACTTCACCCAACTCAGAGGATTAACAGATCGATCGATCGATTTCAAGTTAAATGGAGTCAGTCCACAGTCTGCCTTACAGACAGTCGCATGCAAGGGACTCGCCTGCTCTTTGCTGTAAAAATAAGCGCTCAGCGAGTCGACTTGGCGATGATGTTGTGCCGCTACGTCATCCATGCCCCTACCTCCGATGTCATGAGGCAGGTTCATCCGCTCCACAGCAGACTTTAGATGATGCATTCGGAATTTGGACAGAGTAGTCCACATCCGCCGCTGGACATTCTCCTGATCGGTCTTCGTCCACGGCAATATTCCGAATGCATAAGCCAGTGAAGGGATAGCGCATACATTCAACGCGCAGAGCATCCTTCAGGTCACCAACTCGAGCATGGGTTCCTTGCAAAATTCCTAGGTACTTGTAGAAGTATGTCTCAGTCATAGCTTCGATGTGGAGGTCGCTATGTCCGGCATGCGGCTCGTGATGACCTTAGCGGATGGCTTGGATTCGACACTTGTCTTATCCAAACTCTATCCGGATATCACGACTAAACATGACTATTATTTGCAACAGACTTCTTAGATGGTCGTCAGTACCAGCATACAGCTTGATGTCATCTAAGTATATCAAGTGTGTCAGTTCGCACTTAGCACGTAGGTCATACTTTATTACAAAACCATGCCCGCTAGCTTCATTCAGTAGCCATGAAAGGGGGTTCAGTGCCATACAAAACCAATGGGGACTCAACGAATCTCCCTGGAAGATGCCCCCCCCCCCCGTATACGGATGGGCTCTGAGGTATTAGCACCCTCAGATGTACACCCTTCCATGACTGTCGCCAAAAACTTTATTATCGATTAGTCAGGTATGCGGGATGCTATCAAAAGCCTTGGCATAGTCGATACAGCAACTAAAGGGGTTCCTTTGGCCTCTAGTTGCTTGTCCTACAACTACCGAGTGGATAATGAGTTGTTCTTTGCAACCCCTTGACCCGACTCGGCAGCCTTTCTGCTTCTAGGACAGAATGTTGTTGGTCTTCAGGCGCGCATTGACCCTTCCACTAATAATGGACGTTATGAATTTGTAGAGCGTTGGTGAGCAAGTAATCGGTCTTGTGTCTGCGGGGTCCTGCGCCATGTCCTTCTTAGGGATAAGGTAGATAATCCCCGCAGTGAGAAAGGGTGGAAATTCCTCCGGCGACTCATGTGTGCCCGACTGTGTATGCCGGTAAATTTCTTATACCAGAAATTCTGCACCCGATCCAGACATGGGCTCCTCCAGTTCTTCGAGCTGTTTATAGCTCGTCGAACTTCGTCTTCGGTATCATCCGCAAAATTCATACCAGGCGTATTGACATGGCGGGTGCCTTCGGTGGTGATCCACTCAGCATTAGTCAAATAATGAGGTAACTATCAAATTAGTAAACTGTTGCACAACATTGGTTGCCAATATAAATGTATGTCTCTCAAAAACATGTTTTGTCGTTGTTAATATTGCTCCAAAAAATTTATCGTTCCGTGTGGTAAACGTTAGGCGCGCTACTTAAAGGTCGCCAACCACGATTTTTTTAAGAGGTGGAAATCTTCAAAAGGCTAATCTCAGGGTTGACGATCCCTGAGAGTGTGCGATTTTTACCCATGCATGCTACCAAGCGCCAAGCTACGACTACGAGATTTTCCTATCCAGCAGCTTTCTTTGCATATTTAGGTTTCATTTTTATTGGGAGAAGACCCTGTGGTCTACCCCAGCACTTTGATTGGCTTCACTGAAGAACTGGTTGTTTCTCAGTAGCTTATATCTTTAGGCATCATCATCAAGTCGTTTTACTTTACTTTGATTGTAGTCGGTGGCTATGTTTAATTACTTGGTCTTTGATTTCTTCACTAACCAACCTAACTTTGAGGTCCCTATGCAGATCCTCATAACGGATGAACTAGGAAGCGTCTACTATGCTTCTAAATACTGTTTTTTGGAACATTTATATGACCTTCAGGTTTGATTTTTTCGCAGAGCCCCAGAGCTGGATGCCGTACGACCATATGAGCCTTAGGATCTGCTTATAAATTAGCAACTTGTTGTCAATCGTCAGCTGGAAATTCTTCCCCAATAGCCAGTACATTTGACAGGATGTGTATTTTCCAGCTGAGCTTAGCATCGAGTGTTATACCTTAATATTTGACATCACTCGCCTGTGGCTCATCTTGTCCGTTTATGAGAACTTAATGTACTTTTCTTTGCTTTCGTTTAATTTTATTTTCCATTTCTTGGTCCATTCTACATATTATCAATAGCTTTTTGTAACTTTATTTTTGCTTCCACACCTCATCAGACGCCTAGGCGACATCGAGAAAAATGGCTGAGTATTGCATTTTCTATAGGATTCGTGATCATGCGCACCTGTTTGATTATGTAATGCTTTTCGCGGAAACCGAATTGTTGAGTTGATATTAGTTTTCTATCCACAAGTCTCTTAAAGAGAAGCCTTTTAAATAGCTTGGCTGTAGTAGGGAGTAGCGATATTGGTGATCCGAGTCTACTTGGCTATTTCCCTGGTTTGAGGACCATTATATCATCGGCCACCGTTGAGGGACGCATTTTAATCTGAAAGCTCCATTGATTATTTGTAATAATTTGACTAGACCTTTTTCTAGCAATTCTTTCAGTTCATAGCCGTGAGCTTTATTAGGAGACAAATCTATTTTAATTCCTGTCCTCAGCTCATTTAGTTTTCCATGGCGTATTGTAGACGCTTGCGTATCTAGAGGCTGAAAGGTACTTTCTAGATGCTTCACGAACAGATCTGCCTTATCCTGTGCAGAATGAACCTATTGAACCTATTGAGGAGATCTTCATAACTTTGTTAAATAGTTGTATTCCAATAGTCACAAGCTGCATTTTTTCATTTTCAATTCTCTGTTCCTTGTTGTGTCTGATATCCTTTTTAACGAAAATTATAGTTCCCCCTCTGGCATGAAAGCCACTTCAGCTTTCTGAGATAAGGAATATGTCTACATTCTCAGTATTAAAAAAGACTTCCAACTCTTGTAGGTGCTGTTGCAATTCATTTACTTTTTGTCTCCTTACGTTATATTGCTTAAGTTTGTCAAAAATTTGTCTGTTTACTATTTGTTTTTCGTCAAATCTTTTATTTAAAATGTCAAGTCTACCTAAAACAGTTTTCAGTATTTGATTACCATCTTTTTTTTTTTTTTTTGGTTAGTGCACCTTGCCTTACCATCTGCGAGTATTCCACTTTCTTGGATTTAACAACAGATGAAGTTTAAAAAAATCTACATGCCAGCGTAAAGAAATTGGGTATTTGTGAAATATTCAAGATATGCAAAACGTAAAACGTGAAAAACACGCATGTGATAGTTGTCAATTGTCCGAAGCTACTCAAAACCGCCTTACAATCCTAAAACTGCAGTATTAATAAGAACCTGCGCAACTATGTCGCGGAGGTTCCATTTCGAGCAAGAAATATTTGTTGGAACGTTTTCTCGAATAATGAAGATCAATTCTAGCCAAATATGTCCTACGTTTGGTCGAATGTATGCCATTGGCCAGTCAAGGCTGTATATGATCCCAAAAGTCTCCGTTCAGATGTCAATTCCAGAAATTCTGTTTCTCGCTTCACGAATGCACTTTAGTCTATCTGTATTTAAATCTCTTTAAATCGTTTGAATATTTCGTCGAGTGATGATTAATTTTCTGGAAGGGTTGTACTGAAAACTATCACACCATCCATATAAACATAACAAAATTTTCCCACGTAGTACTATATATATACTCTGAAATGTAGGGGGTGCATTTTTAAGTCCAAATGGGATTTGAACCAATTCATAAAGTCCTCTATTTGTAAAGAAAACAGTTTTGCGTGTGTCTTCCTCCTTAACTTTGACCTGCTGAAATGCCTTAGCCAGGCATAAAGTTGTGAAATCGATTGATCTTCCCAATTTATCCAACATATCATCAGGTTTAGGAAATTTGTCATCTACAGTGATTTCATTTAGTTTTCTGTAGTCCATAGCAACTCTCCATTTCCTCTTTTCAGAAGCATGGACCTTTGTCGGTACTATCCATGTTGGCGAGGAATATGGTGGAGTGCTACATCTGATGATAGCTTGGGAGAACATTTCTTCTTTCTTCGTTTTGGTATAAATCGGTTCAATCCCTTTTGTTTTAATCTCGTGTTTAATTTCATTTGTAAAAGTGAGATCGATTCCCCTCTGATAAAATACATCTGTATATTTTTTTATTACATGAATCCTTATTAAATTGTTCTGTATGAATTTCTTCTAATATACTTTGAGAAGGAATTCTTTCTTGGTTGAAATATACAAGTTCTTGCCCTCTGTTAGGATAATTGTACATTTCTTATTATTCGTATTCATTGAAGAAAATGGAAATGTTTTCATCATTTATCAACAACTGTTTGGACGTCAGGTCGATTTTAACATTGTACATCAACATGATGTCATTACCAATTATTGCATGGAAGAAATCAGAAAATTTTTGTCAACAAATTTTTATTCCCTGGGAAGGACTTGGGTATTAAATGGTTTAATACTTACTACATGGCTGTAACTGTCATTTAGAACTTAGTTCAACTATTGAAAAAGGTTGTTTGAAAACTTTGAGACGTGGTTGGCAAATACCTGGATCGATTATACCTAATGATGTACCAGTTTCTGTTAAGAACGTGAGGAGTTTACATACAGTTTTTAGAGGATCGATTACGATGCTCCTTAACTCCACAAGTTGTGGTTGTTGTTTTACCTGAGATGGTCCCCATTACCAAGTACGGCTTGACGGATTAGATTGTTCGGCATTTCTATTCTTTATTATAGTTCTCTTTTTTCGGATCTGACAGTCCTTCGGCTACCTTTCAAATTTCGCGAAAATTATTTTAGACGCAGACGAAAATGCGAAAATTATTGTTATACGTAATGCGCAACTTATAAGCAATTCACATTAAAAAAAATCGCTAATGACGAACAATTCTAATTCTTTTAAATTAAAACAAGCGGAAAACTGTTAACGATTCATTTTAAAGATTTTTTTGGCGCCGCCAGGAAGACTAACTCACCAACCAACCAATTGATAATACTGAGGTCCCTCTTAAACCACCTAAAACCAACAAAGGCAAGAAAGTCACATCAATCACATCTCCGCTTTTTTAGGATAATTGATTATATTAAATTAAATAGCGAAGTCGCTCATATTTAATGGATTCGCTAAAATCTGATTGCTTATGTCTTTTAATTAATATTATTCTCTCTCTGGTTTCCTAATTCAAAGATTGGCCAGTTGTCGTTTTTAAAGAAAGGAATTGCAGAGGCTCGTAACGTTATTGATGACGTGAATCAAACACTTCATAATTCTACAGGAAATACAATTTTCAATTTAAAACTACAATTTGTTCTGCACTTCTTGGTTATACCATGCAGAACTCAATAGGAAAGAAAAAGTAATAATCTTAAATTATAAAAATCTCTGAAAAGTTTCTAAATATGTGCATTCCGTGGAAGCAACTAATTAATATTGCCTAATAATATGACCAAAACAACTGAAAGTGATATTTGCAAGTTATATCCAATAAAAAGCAATGCTAAGAGAAACTCTGAAAATTAACACTTTTCGATTTTTTTGTTTTTGAAATATATTTCCATTTATCTATATAAAGCAACAAGAAATTGATGAAGTATTGCAATTTTAAAATTTTTTGTGCATTTGATAAGACTTTCTGATATATCTTAAAATTGAATACAAAAATTTTTATTTTTTGTTGTAATTTCATGAAAATAACTTTTATTTAAAGACAAACGAAATATTTTCAAGACTAATTGCTCCCAATTTAAATCCTACATAACGTATAAATTATCTCACCTTAATATTGGATGATGTTAATTAAGGCCTGACGACTGGCAACGGGGAATTATCTGTTCCATACATAAAAAGGGTATAGAGGTATCACGTTGCTGAGTATCATCAATAAGATATTCTCCGCTATCTTGCTAGGCCGGATAACCTCACACGCACTGAACATCATTGGCCCATAGCAAACAGGCTACACTCCAAACAAATCAGCAACAGATTAGATTTTCTCTCTGCGGCAAACGATCGAAAAACTTTTAGAATACGGACATTAGTTGCACCATCTTTTCATCGACTTCAATGACAGCATAGCCAGAGTAAAACTCTCCACGGCCATGAGATAATTCGGTATCCCGACGAAATTAAGACTGACTAGGAAGACCCTGACCAATGTACGAGGCTAGATAAAAGCAGCGGGATTACTCTCGAGACCATTTAACATCAGCAACGGTCTAAGAGAAGGGAATGCTCTATCATGCGTCCTTTTTAATCTGGCCTTAGAGAAAGTGATTCGCGATGCAGATGTCAATGCAAGAGGCGCCATCCTCATCAAGTCCACCCAACTAGTGGCCTACACTGACGATATTGACATTATTAACAACTTGAAAGTCTACCTTCATCCAGATTGAGCAGGCGGCAATTGGTGCGAGATCGCGGGCTACATATCAATGAAGGCAAGACGAAGTATCATACATGGGGGCAACGTCAGCGCCAAAACCAAAACCGGAAGAGCGAACAACATTGAATCGCACTAGTCAAACGAAAATCATAAAGATAGGAGACCGTTGAAAATTTCTCCTATCGAGGATCGAAAATCACAAGCGATAACAGCAATGACAATGAAATCCACGCACGGTTGTTGGGTACCAATAAAACCTATTTCAGCTTACAAAAACGGTTTCGTTAGAGACGTCTCATCATAGGGTCAAAGCTCTTACTATACAAGACTATGATCCTGCCAATCCTCATGTATTCTTCGGAGACCTGGGTTCTTACCAAGAAAAATCGCGAACTCTTGGCCGCGTTCGGGAGAAAAATCCTTCGAAGAATTTTGGGCGCCCTACATGAGGATGAATGATTCCGTAGCCTACATAACGAAGAAATATATGAGCGATACCACGACCATCTGGTTGTGGATAAAATTCTGCTCAGCAGGTTGCGATGGGTAGGTCACTTAAACCGTATGGATGAGGATGATCCAGACCGGAAAGTCTGTAAGGCCAATATCTACGGTAGAAAAAGAAAACGAAGCAGAGCCTTCCTGAGATGGAGCGATGGCGTAGGTTACGACGCCAGACAGCTTTTAGCGATATCGAATTGATGAACCTTCACGCAAAATCGGGGTGTCTGGAGTTCCTTATTAAGGCAGGCCTACACCGGATACCCTCGTTGATGACGATGATAACCTATGTACCTATAAACTATATACGAAACCCATTATAGAGCCTGCATAACGGCTGATATTCTTTTAATCTAATCATATCCGACAATGAAATAAAAAATTATGCAGAATGGATCGAAAAAAAACTTTATTATTATTGGACAACTGCACATCCCGTTTTAAAAGAACCATTCAGTTTACCGCGCAAAGTGGACTAACGGAAGTTAGGATTAATTCCAAGCCGAAGAAAAAACATCTTTCCGATCCTTTATTTTATAGGTCTCTGTACCAATTAAACGGCAGCAGCAATCTATTCGAACGGATCGTTTACAGTAGGCTTATACCGATCACAGGAAGGGAGGGTGGCCTCTCAGATAGGTAGTTCGGATTTCGAGAAGCGAGATCTACTGTGAATCCAATCAGTACAGTAACGAAAATTGCGGAGGCAGCAATGGAGACCAATCAATCTTGGACACTAGTTGCCCTCAATGTGAGGAATGCCTTCAATTTTGCGTGAAGAACGTTAGTTTTAGCTAAATTAGAGACTATCAAATATCTCGTGCACAATGTCATAGAATTATGGAGAGACTGTTATGATTTGATTCGGACAATGGACCTAAAATGTTGTAATGATAAGTTTGGAGATAGGAGATCAAGTCGATCCCTTGAGTGGCCGATAACGACCTAGAGGGCAGAGCTATCCCAAAAAGATAAACAAATTGGCAAAATTTGACCGTGAAGGTCCGCCCACAAAGATTGCAGCTCTATCAAAGCTCTCGGTCGACACGTTCTTGCACGCCTCTGTGCTAGCCAGGCTCGGGAATGTGGGGGGGTCCTTTGAGCGCTTTGATCCCTCACGCTTCATTACTAAAAACAACGTGCCTTTTCCGATGCGTGGGTCCGCACCGGATTTTAAAATCGATTTTAGGTAGGAATTCGCGACGGCCTATCGAATGAAAACCAGAACGCGAGCTAAATTGGAAAATAAAAAAAAAAAACCGGCTCGACCGCGCGCGTGGAGCCGTTTGTCTCCGGACCCGAGTGCCGCGATCAAGTAGGGGAAGATCCACGACGGATCACCGTCCCGATTGCCGTCCCTTCCGCCTCAGATCTTGTACGAGGCGCGGCCGGTGAGGTTCCCACCCTTCCTCGACATCCTCCGGCCAGTTATTCGTTTAGAGGATGTCCCTTTCATATGAATTCCGCGGGAGTAAGGAGGAACTAAGGGGAGGAAGTCCTCAAACTACTTCATATTATTCACACATTATTTATAAGAGTTCAAGATCATAACAATAAAAAAAAATAAATTGAAAAAAAAATTATGATAAAATTTAAAGAAAGAAAAATTCAAAATTCAATTCAAAGAAAACAAATATGGTAAAATTCAACTAATAATAATAAAAAAAAAACAACAAAAAAAAGAAAAATAAATGATAGAAAAATGATAACCAGGACTCACCCAGTTCGTCCCTCCGAGCTCGGATGGCGGCTGGTGTAACAGGTTCTAAAAAAAAAAAGATTTATATCAAAAGAAAAACAATTAAGTACTATTAATCATTAATAATAACATGTTCGAACTCGCACGTTTCCCAGCCTTATTGTTCCTTTTGTTTTTCTTCTCACAAACTCGCACGTTTCCCAGCTTTATTGTTCCTTTTGTTTTTCTTCTCACAAACTCGCACGTTTCCCAGCTTTATTGTTCCTTTTGTTTTTCTTCTCACTAACTGGCACGTTTCCCAGCTTTATTGTTCCTTTTGTTTTTCTTCTCACAAACTCGCACGTTTCCCAGCTTTATTGTTCCTTTTGTTTTTCTTCTCACTAACTGGTCACTTTCCGAAAAACCACCTCCGAAACATCCAAAAATTCTCCGTCACTACCAAAACTTCTTGACACAGCCCGATGAACAACCTTCTCTTGATCTTTTCCTCCGAATTCTCCGCCAAGACCAAAACTTCAGCCACAGCCCGATGAATCACCTTCTCTTGATCTTTTTTCCTCCGAATTCCCCGCCAAGACCAAAACTTCAGCCACAGCCCGATGAATCACCTTCTCTTGATCTTTTTTCCTCCCAGAATTTTCCTCCGAATTCTCCGCCAAAAACCTTCTCCCCAGCAACATTCTCGCTGCCTTTGTTCGTGCACCGCTTTTATTCCCGCTACATAGCCTTTCTCACTCGGCAATGTTGCGGCAACATGCGCATGCGCCTGCAGATGCGGCAAATCATTCCCCTCCTGTCAAGATCAATTCGCTTGAATACATTGAATAATGTGCAATCTGCGGCGAACTTTAAGGCAATTGCACACTATTAAATGCATTGTTTAAGCAAATTAATTAAGAAAGAGCCGAATGAAATTCCGCTCCCGTCGCGCAGCCGCGGTCACTACAATGTATCGGATAACGGGTCTGGTTGCACAAGGATGGTCTTCAGTCCACTCCTGTGGATAATAATATAAGAAAAAATTTTGACGCTACAGCTCCCCAAATAGTTGATTGTTATTGGTTACGCAAACATAGGGTTGGGGGACATAGGGTTGATTATCATCGCAATATATAATAAGGACATCGAGATCCTAACAGCCGACATGGGATATCCGTTCCTGGTTTGAAGACGGTGGTCTTGCGCTCGCAGGGCAGGAGGTAGTTTTAATCACTAAACAAAGAAAGGAAATATCGAGATTAGGATTGACGAGCAAATCATATACTCAAAACAAGCGCTCAAATACTGAATATTGGTAGGCCAAGGCAGAGGCGTTGACTGCTTAGCTCGAGAGTTATTAGCTCGATATTGCTTGTCTAGACTTTCGGCAATGGAACAAAAGCATATAGCAAAAAATTGCAGTCCCACACGGATTAAATGCATTGCATTGTGTGCCTTCCGAACCACATCAGACGAAGCAGCATGTGCGATAGTAGCCATGGCCGAGGATCAACGCCCCCATGACGCATTGGTTAGTCATATACACATCATTTGCAACTAGCACGGACTAAAGCTATTCTGAAGTGGCAAAAAATGGTTCATCTAAAAGCCCGTGGAGGACTTACAGGACTATGGTAGATGTCTACAAGTAGATGAAACGGTATCATGGAGAAGTTAGCTACACCCTCTAGCGCTTTGGGTGAAACTAGGATCTGGAGAATGTTGTTTTTAATTGACCGAGATTTTCCGAATCTAGAAATCACTTGAAGCGTGATGGAAGAATTAATGAAAGCGATTGACAATATACTTATTAAGGACGAGCTTCGGAGAAAGGTGATAAATAATAACACGAGTCGCAGTTCGTAGCTGGTCCTTCTATCTAACGTAATAGGAACTTTATACAAAACCTTATAAATTAAAATTGTTCCAAAAAAGTGAGAGCCTAAAAGGAAAGTTTAATGTAATTTGCTTAACTCTATTGCATTACTATGGACGAAGTGTTTCCACTATTATGTATGTGCATATGCACATGTTCTTCGAATTGTCCAAAATAACGAAAATTACCAAATTCCATTCATTAGTTAAACAGTCCAGTTTCATTCATAGATTGAACTCCGCAGTACAAAAGTAAAGTGCACCGAACTAGGTGAGATCCACGTTCACGTGTAGTAAACAATTATTACTAATCCTAACTGGCTTGTTATGAAACTCTTGAGTGGGAACGGCATTTGTGTTACTTTTATTTCGCTGACCCGCATTCACAACACTCATATCTTCGCCAGCTGAATGTTAATCTCCGCCCCATTTTAATATGGAGTTCATTTCACTCTTCGAATTTTCATAAACAAAACAATTCCTAAGAATCTTGTGAGTCACGGGCAACTCGGAAGTGTTTTCAGATTTACATGAAACTTTAACCTGATGATGAAGGTAGTACTGTATCTGGTACTGTACTTTAAAAATACAGTGGCTCCCAAACGATTTGTTACGTTTCATGGTAGGAATGTACATAGAATCATCAATCGCAAAGAGAGACGGATTACGTCCAGCATTACATGGGGGCTATGTCTATTCTTTTGTGAAAGTTATCATACCAAGCATTGTCTTCTTATCTCTGGGATCTACTTTCCTATGAACTGTATTTGACCTAGTAAAACCCAGTAGAGATTTCAGGAAGCTTCCTGGTAAGCTGAGAGGTTCGATTCAAATCTACTAGAGCTCTCAGCTGAAGTTTACGAACCACTCCCTGAACCTCAATATGGGTGAGAAAACTGTATGCATACCTTGAAGAGGTGCCTGAAGTTAGCGTTCGTGTGGGCAGACCACGGCTTCCAATCGCGTTTGTTTACATACATAAAGAGGCTTAATTGCACCAATAAAGTGGCCATTCATACCAAGTTATAGTTTGTCAACGATTGGAGCCTCTGGCCACACATATCACATATCAGGTATCATGCACACAAGTTGTGATCATCGTGTGTTAACGGTTTTGTAGTTTAATAGGTGAATTGACATCACGGAGGAGCTGCTTGCGACAAACAGCATTGGCGCTATTGCCGGCGTTCCTCGAATATCAGAATGAAACCTGCATAGCCAAATGACTCATGTTGCATGCATTGCGACCATTATTATTTCGTCATTTTGAATCAGTTCCTACGAAAGAAAGTCGCCGGCACTATGTTGTTTACAATTGGAATTGACGTCACTGCAGTAAGCGGTAGTGAAATGACTTTTCTTTTTCTGATGAAAGTTGAGAGTTACGTGCCTTCGGTAGCGTGCATTCTATAAAATTCAGATGAAATGAAGAAATATGTACACAAGTAAACTTGTGATCAGATTAGAATATTTTTCCTTATATACATGCTCATACTGGTTTCTATGCCATGATTTTCTGTAATACTGGAAATTTGAAAAAGACCCTCCAACGTCATCAAAAATGCTCTTTTCTCGGATGGCACGCAGGCCATTGGCCATGTCCCGAAGGGGCGTCATAAGATCTTGCTGACTGGAATCCTGGAAGCGGATCAACGAAGAGGTCGAAGGTCCTATTGACTGCTGCGAGTGATAATCGGCGTGACGTGTTTGAACTCGGATACCGAGCGAAATTCCGGGAAGTTTAACATTGTGTGCGCTGTGAAAAAAGGGAATGATCAGGGAAGCGGAAGATGCCCCAGAACGTAATGATTTCAAAAGTGCATACCGCATCATGAAAAAACTTGCATGTGGTTGCAAATCACGACGGTCTTCCGAAGGATGTTAACGGTCGATTGCTCATCCATGATGACGAACAACGGAAGAGGTGGAAAGAACACTTCTCTACGGCTCTCAACTGTATGACATCCGGTGATGTTCCCCCTTTGTGAATGAAACGACCAATCATCGTAACATGCGGATACGGACTGTTGGTCCATACAAAAGAAAAATGATTTTGGCCATCACTGCACTTGAACGGAGTAAAACCGCTGGGCTTTACGGTCTCCCCACAGAGTTATTTATTATTGCGCCTGCAGTTACAGCAGATCTGCTTCTTCCACTCGTGCAGTTTCCGCTCCGAATCCTCCTGCGTTGGCTACATACGGATAATTTCAGAACAGTGTTAAGATCTGCGCTTCACATACTCTTCAACGATTTCGAGGAGCTTTCGATAGTGTGAACCTGAATCTGGCGTCCTCTATACAGGATCAACATTCTGGAGAAACTAATAGCTATTATTAGAGGGACATATGATGGTGCAAAATGTCACGTGATATTATTTTTAAGGTTTTGTGTAAAACAGAACCTTATTAAAATCGATTCACTTTCTGTCTGTCTGTCACACGCACTTTTCCCGGCTAAGCCGATCCGAACTAGATGGGAACTATGAAATCCTACGCATACAGCAAGTGACAGAAATTTAGGCGGAGTTTAAAGGGGGGCTCCCCATACACGGAAAAGGGGATTTAAAAAAAATTCTCACCGGATATAGTTGTGTAGAGTATCAAATGAAACGACTTGATTAGTACTTTTAAAACTGAGACACACGAGTAAGAAGTCGAAATGTACGCACTTAAAGTGAGACAGGATTCATTTTCGGAAAACTACTCAACCCAAAAATCCGAAAAAAAAATCAGGAGGGTGCGTTTAGATGAAATCTAGGCCTCAAAATATGTCCCATTCCGGTATCTGCTCAAACAAACTTACTAATAATATATTACCAACTTTTAAAAATTTACTGAAAAACAACCTTAAATTTATCCTAGTACTACCAAATTTCGCACCAGACTATAGAGAACCATATTTCGCATACACAAGCCAAATTTCATAAAAATCCGGCTATTGACGCCAAAGTTATAGCAGTTCAAACTAAAGCCATGCAAATAAGGTGCTGACGTCATAATTAACGAGAATAATTGAGATTCGCGTGAAATCTTAGATTTGCATTTATGAAGAATCTATAGCCCTTTTTAAGGTTTTGTGCAAAACACTTATGTGAAATTTTAACCTCGAAAGATGCCACATTCCGATATCTGCTCAAACAAACTCACTGCTCACAGAAATTGAATGAAAAACCCCCCTTAAGTTCATCCTAGGAATACTAAATTTTGCATCGACATAGAGGACTGTCTCGTGCATATACATGCCAAGAAATCCGACTATTAGCGTCAAAGTTGTAGCAGTTCAAACTCATCAATTTCCTGCGAATTTACCGCATCCTAATCCATACAAATACGATGTTGACGTCATAATTAACGAGAACAATTGACATTCGAATGAAATATTAAAATGTTGTTGAAAGTGATTATTTCTTTAAGGGGGCCATTCTCAGAAATTACACAATCGAAAAATCTGAAAAAAAATCAGCAGGCTGCCACTATATGGTGCCTGGGCTTCGAAATACCTTCCATACCGATATCTCCTCAAATAAAGTTAATAATAGTATATTATTATAATTTTTAGCAATTGGCTGCAAAACCCCCCTTAAGTTCATCCTAGTACCACGAAATTTTACAATGATGTATTCTATAATATAGAGCATGATCCACCTTGGGAGAAATCGCACTATTACTAATAAAGTTATAATACGTCAAAATTGTTGCTTCTTTGCAAATTCAAACTAGAGGGCAACGGAATTTTTAACTATGTGGCACGGATATGTCATGCACTCATCGCTCCTCACATCCTCTTGTTTTTCTTCAGCCTTTGTCCTGTTCACAAGCGGGGTCGGCTTGTCGTGATCGGTTTCGCCATTTGGCTCTATCAAATGTCTGATCTGGATGCAATCTGCAGGCTTTTAAGGTCCCATCCAACGTATCAAGCCACCGTTGTTTCGGCCGGCCTTTTGGTCGCTTACCATTGACTTCGATGTTCAGAGCCATCTTGGCAAGTGAATTCTCGTTAACGCGAATAACGTGACCATACCATCGAAGAAGCCTTCCTCGGAGTTTCTCCACGATCGGTGCAACTCCATATCGATTGCCGATATCCTCATTTCGGATGTAATCAAAACGTGTCACGCTACCCGTGCAATGAAAAATCTTCGTCTCCATTACCGCAAGACGCCGTTCATTGTCTTTTATAGTCGGCCAACACTCAGAACTATAGAGAGCGGCAGACGGACGACATCGCGGTAAATTTTAGATTTGGGACGTTCGCTGATACATCGATCACAAAGAACACCAGTTGTGGAATGCCACTTCATTCAGGTCGCATTAATGCGTGAAGCAATTTCATAATGCAGTTCTCCATTGGCTGATAGCATTCACCCGAGATATTTGATTCGCTTAGTTCTGGGCAGGTTACTGCAGCTGACAGCTGAGCAATTTAAATATCTGGAGTCAATGCTACCAGCCAATGGAGAACTGCGGTATGCTCCTCACAAAGGGAAGCACAAAACCTTTTATACCTGAAACGTCAACCTTCCGGTTTCCCGACTTGTTTTTTTATTATCGGTGACGTTCATCATGCTGCCTTGTCGGGAGGACGTGGAGAAGTTTAATGGACTATGATGTCTTTCCTAAAACACCCCCGACTACGCTGATGACATCTCTTGGTTTTCTCATCGTGCCTTGCACCTTGGCCAAATGGCTCTAAATTCGAAAGGAGGGACAGGTAGAAGATATATAAGAAGATAAGCACCAACCAAACCAAAGTCCTCAGTCTGATCGATCACTGTCTCTCCCTACCTAATTAATGGATGGAGCATCGAAGGCGTCGATTAATTTGCATATCTACTTGTAACAATCGAATTTCTGTTGATGGTGGCACCGAACGAAATATTTATAAATACTTGGCGTTAGTTTCTGTTTTCCCAAAACGACGTTTTTCACATTATAAGTAATAAATCGATCATTATGAAATTTAGAGGTTTGTTTGTTTACAAAATCACCAAGAAAATGAACAAACATTTGGCATGAAATCATATTTTTAAGGGTGTCTTTTCTTCGCGTAATTGCTGAAATGGTGAAAATCGGAATATCTTTTATCTGTCTATCTGTCTACTGTACATAGTACACAGTTATATACATATATTTTTTTTTAATCTAATGTACACGTGCGAGGCATCAAATTAAAGACTTCATTTAGTACTTTAACAAGTATATTGCAATGTATAAAAGCATTGTCAAGCTTTTTTTAAAAATTTTTCAGTTGAATACCTTCTGAGAATGATTTTTTTCCTTTCTCCGAGGGCCGAGTTAACAAATCAAACATGATATCAGCCCCTTTTTAAGCGCCATAACTTTTTAACGTGGATGGTTACGGCGATTTTCCAATGAGGTTTGGAAGATAAAGCTCCTTGCTTCTTTTCCCCCGTGGATGAGGCTCAAAGTTAAACCTTCAAGTCATAGCATGAAAATAACCCTACTATGAGACGCCATAACTTTTTAAGGAGGTGGCCGCAGCAATTCTTTATGGGTATTAGAGAGAGGACCTTTCCCTTCCACCTTAATACTGTCTCCCTCGGGGGTAACAATTCAGACTTTACCATGATAATGTAAAAGAACCCCACTTTGACTTCTGATCGCTTCAAATTTTCATCAGTGTTCCTTCCTTGAATTTTCCAAACCTCCGGGGATAGGTTTGAAAATTCAACCTTTATCAAAGATAATAATATTTGAGCTTTCACTATCAGCAGGATGATATAGAAATTAGGAACCAGCCAACAAACTAGGACTCGAAATACATCCCATTCCGATGTCTGTTGAAATTGAGTTTTTAAGCTTTTTATTAAGCTGGTATGCTATTATAGACCCCAACACTTTCCTTGAAAAAAAAAATATTAAAAACAATATGTTCATTTATTTTCGCATGCTATCGATCATTTACTTCCCAATGATCAATTAATAATGAAATGTGTCCTAGTTTTGAAACAAAAATTTACTTTTCATTTTCCCTACATATAGTATTATATAACATATTGGAAGTAGACATACTATTGTATATACTTCCACAAATGCTACTTGCAACCTGTGCGGAGTTGCCAAATCTCCCATCAGGCGCGTCCCTTCGTGCGAATAAGGGAATGAAGTAAACGCCCACCCGTGGATAAAAATTGGCTATGGGAAGGACACCCAGAAATTAAACCAAATATGGAAGAAGAGAAAAGTAGTTTTTTTACGGTGCAGGGCTTCGGAAACCCAGTGCCGGCGGTTTTTGGGAGTGAGCAAGCGGGCTCCCGGCCGTCGATATCCAACGACAGCAGTGCCTCAGTAGTGGGAAACTTGGCTACTGTGGCATCTAATGCTACAAGAGATAATGGTGGAGTGGAAATTAGGTCCACACCGGATCCCTTTAGGAGGAGTTCGAAGCTTGGGAGATCACCACCGAGAACAATGGTAGTCGAGATTCGTCGCGGGACTCTGAAAGAAATACGAATAGTCCCTTAATCGAGATCATTCCTTGTGGCGCAAGGCGCGAAAGCAAACGGGAACATACCGGAATGGCGTTCGTTACACTCGGGGAACGAATAAATGAACTGTGCGAGTTCATCAAGGAGAGGCGGAATATCCACCAAAATATTTGAGCCTTGATAAGAGGCATTAAATTGTCTTATATCAAGGCACTCGAAGAAAAGAATTCCCAAGCGTCAGTTGGCAAGGTCACAAGGGAAACGCAGGTGACGCCTCCCCGTGATAAAGCAGGCGGGAAGACAGGAAAGCGGGCTAAAGTCGGTACCAGCGAGCCTCTTGGACCACAGCAAGTCCCGAAGAAGAAAAAAGCCTCTTCACCAAAGAAGGCGGAGCCGGCGAGAGTACCCGCGAAAGTCGGTAATCTCACGATTGCAGCCACAACACCTACAAAAGTGGAAGAAACCAACGCCCGGAGGCCCGAACAATGGACTAAGGTGAGCAACAAGAGGAAAAAGGACAAAAAGAAGCTCCGCCCGGAAATAATAATTATTTCCAAGAAGGGAAATATGTCCTATGCCGACATCCTTCGAAAAGTGAAGTCAGACCCGGAATTGAAGGATTTGGGGGATAGTGTGAGCCGTATTAGGCGAACACAGAGAGGGGATCTGATGCTGGAGTAAAGTAAATCTGAGCTGAAGCTGAGGTAAGAGCTCGGAAACAGGAGATAGTGGTTGAATGCAAGGACCTAGATGAAGTCACCTCACGGGAGGACATCTGTGCTGCGCTAAAGCAGCAGTTCAACCTTGGCGATATAGACCAGAGTGCCATAAAAAGGATCAAGAAGGCATATGGTGGCACACAGACCGCTATTATTAGTTTGCCGGCGGAATCAGCTATTAAGTTAATTACCGCGGGCAAGGTAAGAGTAGGTTGGGTCGTGTGCAGGCTCAGGGAGCAAATCTCTCTAAAGAGATGCTTCAGATGCCTCGATTTCGGTCATTTTGCGGCAGCATGCACTAGTCAGCATGATAGGTCGAGGAGTTGCAGGAAGTGTGGGGAAGACGGCCACCTCATCAAAGATTATGTAGTGTGGGGAAGACGGCCACCTCATCAAAGATTATGTAGTGGGAAAGAGGGCGTGGACGGCCGGCATATTGCGGGAAGCAGCAGATGTCCGGTATATAGGAGGGAGCTGAACCGCACAGGCAAATGAGATTGATACAAATCAATCTCAATCACTGTGAGGCAGCTCAGGACCTGCTCTCGCAAACCATTCGAGAGTCGAATGTCGATGTCGCGGTTATTTGCGAGCCGTACAGAAACTACGGCGGTGCGACTTGGGCGGTCGATGCGCCTGGCAACGCCGCAATCTGGGCGTGCGGAAGACAGGCCATTCAGGAAGTCATGGCCCCCCCGGCAGCCGGTTTTATAAGGACGAAGGTCAACGGTGTCCATATTTACAGCTGCTACGCTCCTCCTAGTGCAACCATAGCACAATATGAGGAAATGTTAGACAGTCTGGTGTTGGATGCTAGAGACCGCAGCCCTAAAATCATTGCGGGCGATTTCAACGCGTGGGCCCTGGAGTGGGGAAGCCGATCGACGAACACCAGAGGTCAAATTCTGTTGGAGTCATTTGCGGAGCTGGACATCGTGCTGGCCAACGTTGGATGCGTGCCCACCTTTCGAGGAAGAGGGTCGGGTTCGATCGTTGACCTGACATTTGTTAGCACTTCACTGGTGAGGGGGATGGCTTGGCAAGTGAGTGAGCACTACACCCACAGTGACCACTAGGCCATCTTCCTCCGCATTGGGAACCGGGGAAGCAGTCAACGACGCTCTGGAGGTGGAAAGGCTAAGGCGGTTGGCTGGTCTATCGGAGGTTTCGACGAGGAGACATTCCTGGCCGCATTGGAGGGAGCCCATGATCCGGATGGAACAGCGGTGGGAAGGGTCACACAGCTGTCTCAGCGTGTAACCGAAGCATGCGACGCTACGATGCCACGACGACGTTTGCACCACGGCAAGAGGCCAAACTACTGGTGGAACACGGAGATTGCTGCCTTGAGATCCTGTTGTCCCCGAGCGAGGAGACTTTCCCACAGGACAAGGGGAAGGCCGGAGCACCAGGAGCGTGAGGAGGAATACAGGGATCTGCGAAGCAACCTTAAGAAGGCCATTCGGAGAAGCAAGCGGGAATGCTACCAGAAGCTCTGCATGGAGGCTAATACGAATCCGTGGGGTACAGCCTACCAAGTTGTAATGAAGAAGATCCGCGGGCGAAAATCACCTCAGGTGACATGCCCACGGCTCTTGTTGCAAATAATTGCAACTCTTTTCCCGCAGCAGGAGCAGGACGAAAGAGAACCCCAACTGGTAGCTCAGCAGGACGTCTTCTCGATCCCTGATGTTACCGAAGAGGAACTTTGGGATATCTGCAGACGTATTGGGGACAGCAAGGCTCCGGGATTGGACGGAATTCCCAACAGGGCTCTGAAGGTGGCGGTCAAGGCCAGACCAAGGTGGTTCGCAAGCACATTCGAATCGTGCATGGCGGAAGGAGTGTTTCCCGCCCAGTGGAAGAGGCAGAAGCTGGTCTTGCTACCGAAGCCCCGAAAACCACCCGGCGTGCCCTCTTCATATCGCCCTATTTGACTCTTAGACATCATGGGGAAGATGTTGGAGAGGGTGATATACAACAGGCTGCTCCCGTTCATCGAGCTTGCGGGTGGTCTTTTAGAGCGGTAATATGGGTTTCGGCGAGCCCGTTCTACTGTCGATGCAATAGCAAAGGTCGTGGAATTGGCTCGAAATGCAATGGCCATGGGCAAATGCTGTGCTCTGGTGACGCTGGACGTCAAAAATGCTTTTAACTCAGCCAACTGGGGCTGGATTAAGGGCGCTTTGGCCAAACTGGGTGTTCCTAGCTACTTGGCTCGGCTCATCGAGAGTTACTTTTCGGACAGACTTCTCTGGTACGAGACGGACGACGGGCCGAAGGAGTACATTGTGACAGCAGGTGTGCCTCAAGGTTCTGTATTGGGACCGCTGCTGTGGAACATAATGTACGACGGAGTGCTTGGCCTTCGCGTGCCGGAGGAGACAACGCTGATTGGTTTTGCGGACGACTTGGCGGTAGTTGCAGTTGCAAAGCATCCCGAGGACGTGGAGCTTTATGCAAATGAAGCCATTCATACCATCAAGTCATGGTTACGAATGGCCAAGCTGGACCTGGCGGACGAAAAGACGGAGGCGGTCCTCATTACCAATCGTAGGAAGAACAACACGGTTACCATCCAGGTTGGTAATCGTGAGGTCGTCTCAAAATCGGTTGTCAAATACCTGGGGGTGATTATCGATGCCAGGCTGAGTTTCAAGGGACACTTGGATTATGCGCGAGAGAAGGCAGCAAATGCCAGCTCATCCCTTGCAAGGATGATGCCTAACGTGGGAGGGCCGAAGTATAGTCGCAGGCTACTCATCGCGGGAGTGGTGAGGTCGATGCTGCTATACGCGGCCCCTGTCTGAGCGGGAGCGTTGAACCACGCTGTCAACCGGAGGAAGATATGTTCGGCATACCGGCCAATTGCGCTAAGGGTGTGCAGCGCATTTAGGACGGCGTCGACGGAGGCAGTGTGTGTTATCGCAGGAATGATCCCCATAGATCTTCTAGCGAGCGAGGCACACTGGCTCTACGAAAAACGGAAGGCAAAATCCAGCCGAGGTGAATGCGGATTTCCGAAAAGCCATCAGGAGAGAGTTGTGTGGCAAGTGGCAACAACGATGGGATAACTCCGACAAGGGCAGGTGGACCCATACATTGATCCCGTGCGTCGAGAAATGGGTCAACCGAAAGCACGGAGAATTGAATTACCACCTGACACAGTTCCTTACGGGACACGGTGGCTATAGGAAGTAGTTGCATCGCTTCGAGTTGGACGACTCTCCCAACTGTCCTGAATGCGGTGCTACACTCGAGGACCCGGAGCACGTTATGTTCCATTGTCCCAGATTTCTGCAGCGGAAAAGGAGGTTGAACAGCATCTTAGGGGCGGACATCGAGCCCTCCAACCTGTTGGAAGAGATGTTGAAGTCGGAGGAAAACTGGATGGCGGTAAATGAGGCAGTAGCCGTGGTGCAGACAAAACTCCTGGAGTTGGATCGAGCTCGGAAGGCGGCGCGACGGAGACGTGACATGGACGAGCTGGTATAGCGAACCAGAGCCTCCCCCGCGAAGTAATACTTCACGGTGGTCCCGCGGGGAGGGGCGGAAGAGTGGGGGTGGTTTTAGTGGGTGTGAATCCCACACACTGCTGCAACCTGGAGCAGCAGCGTCTTTCTAAGATTTCCACCTCCATCCATAAAAAAAAAAAAAAAAAAAATGCTACTTGCAAAAGCAGCACAATTACAGTTTAGAATATTCGCCACCTGGTTAAACATGCAAATAGCATCGATTATATTATTTCTGAAAATTAGTATCGATTCAACAAGCAATTAAAAGCCCGAACCGACCTTACCCGAATTCATTTATAATCCTATCATAGAACTTGGATTAAAAATGTCAGCAGTAGAAGTATGTGCACCAGGTAGTTCTACGGCTGAAGAATATGAAATGTTCAATGCACCCTCTAAGTTTTGCGGTTTTCGTTACTTGTCCCATATACCGTACCTATCTTCCGCATAACATTGTAAGATAATAGCTAGTACCACGAAAATGGGACGCAAGGAAATTGACAATAATGTGCAGCCATCACTATAATAGTGACTATATCAATTTAAGTTAATGTTCAACATATAAAATGTATAAATATTCTTAAATCCATATTATCTTATTATCAAATAATATGACAAAAACAAAAAAATAAAAAAAATCCCCAAAAAAAAAAATTTTATTTGGCGAGGCAGCACCTAACGGGTATACGTGTAATGCTGGGCGAAGGCATTTAGATAGCCGAAGTGATTTAGGCATCAGCTTCGCGATCTCCGCATTTGTACTCTGGGTTCGAATCCCAGCCACGGTCATGGATGTTTATGATTGTCTAAAGCGAATAGATTAGGGGATATATTATATAAATACACTGGAATCCCGATATTTCGTATTCCGGTTAGTGGTATTTCCGGCTAATTCGTACAAATTTGCCAGTTCCCAGAGTTGATTTTTGTTATCGGGATTTTACTGAGCCTGAGTCTTGGAACTACGAGCACGTCCTCCCATTTGAAAAAAAAAATGCCGAGCGAAACCACCAATCGGAATGTTGACAGGATCCCTACCGAGTAACCATAGTTTTGTATGCAACTCTGCGCATTACAAGTGTCCTAATCCTGAGTTAATAGTCTTTCGTGTTTGTATTTCTCATGAAAGAAGAAGAATAGAATAGAGAGAAGAATAATTGAGTAGTACATTTGCTCCATTT
Source organism: Hermetia illucens (assembly GCF_905115235.1). Taxonomy (NCBI): domain Eukaryota; kingdom Metazoa; phylum Arthropoda; class Insecta; order Diptera; family Stratiomyidae; genus Hermetia; species Hermetia illucens. Next base: position 94,674,852 of record NC_051853.1, on the reverse strand, counting down.
GCTCCTAGCATTTAGTTTGTCAGACCATTCCTTTAGTGTGATTGCAGTAAATTTGCAAAAAAGAGACAATTTTGAATTACCATAACTTTTTAGTAATAGTGCTAGCCTATATAACTCGATGATTCAAGGATAAACTTAAGGAGGATTCCATGCCAATTTCTCAAAAATATAGCTATAATAAATATAGTATGATATCAGTATGGAGCGTATTTCGTGATTTTGTCAGATTTTTTTGTTGAGTAGTTTCTGAGAATAGATCCTTGAAAGAAATCATCGCTTTATTCCGCACACCCTTTCCAACAAATGTTGGCTTCGAAAAGTAATTTTGCATGTATAGGGACCCCTCCATCCTCCAAACTCCTTAAACTCAATGTAGAACAATGTTACTCACTGCAATGATACGCTGGTATTAGCCACTTTCTCACAGGCATAGTCCAGGTGTCCTTTGAAATTGGTTTTAGCGTCAATCATCATCCCCAGGTATTTGATAACCGGCTTCGAAGTGATGATGTGGCAACCAACACGAATATAAACCGTATTTCTCTTCCTACGGTTGGTAAGCAAGACCGTCTCTATCTTTTGTTCCACAAGGTCAAGCAGAACCATCTCCAGCTGCGCTTTTATGGTGCTAATGGTTTCGTTAGCGTACACTACAACGACTTCAACTTGTTTCGCGGTGACAACCACAACTAGATAATCTGCGAAATCGATTACCGTGGTCCCCTTTGGCACGGGAAGGACAAGAACCCCATTGTCCATCACGTTCCACAGGAGAGGACCCAATACTGAGCCCTTTGCTACCCCTGCGGTGACGGTGTACTGCTTGAATCCCTCATCCGTATCGTACCAAAGTGTCCTCTCCTAGAGAGAACTTTCGAGAAGCTTAGTCATATAACTAGCGGCACTCGTTTTAGCCAGTGAGCTTTTTATCCACTCCTAGTTGATGGAACGCATTTTGACGTCCAACGTTACTACGGCACAGCATTTATTAGACGATGTCGCGTCTAGAGCCAGCTTCAAAACAACGTCTACCGCGTCGATCGTTGAGTAGGTCTATCGGAATCCAAATTGTCGCTCCGAAAGTCCATCCTTATATTCAATGATAAGAAGCAGCCTATTGTAGATGGCCCTTTCGAGCATCTTTCCTACCGTGTCAATAAAGGAAATCGGGCGGTATGATACTTATTCGGCTTCGGGAGCAAAACTAGTTTCTGTCTTTTCCACCGATCGGGGTAAACTCCTCCTACCTTGCATGTTTCAAATGCGCTGATAAACCAGTCGCACCTTATTTTAACAGAGAGCTCTATTAGGAACAGCATCCAGACCGGGAGCTTTGTTATCACAAATTCTCCGGCAAATTTGTGCAAGTTCCTTCTGAGTTACCCTTTATATGGGGAGAAGAGCGCCATCACGATATCGAGCAGAATATGCGGGCAGGTTACTGGCGGGGTTAGCCTTCTCATCTCCTTCATAAGCACCCTGCATGCTGTTCCTCAAGGGCTTTCGTCTGCCTCTGCGTAAAGTTCCTTGAACCATTCTCGCTTGCTGGTCCGTATTGCCTGCTTAAGCCTATATACTTATATATACTTACCGTTTCTTATCGAAGTTTGGTCTTCCTCTAGATCTCTGGCAGATCCTTCTAACTTGAAAACATGCATCCCGCAACTCCGTGATTTCACCAATGGTTTGACTGCCTTTTTGCGAGGACTCGCCGCCTCGGCATAGCAGCGTCGCATGCTCTCATTATGCGTCCCGTCAGTTAATAATAATAATAGTTGGCGCGACAATGCATATTGGATCCGGGCCTTGAAGTGTGCGCTCTTACACACTCCAAGGCCCTGATTCATTCAAGATCGTAACGGTACGCTACAGTACACTGTAGAAGGCAATGTGGTCAGCAGTGCTAGCCCAAGATTATTACACTGATTTGACTCAGGTACTCATTCACAGTCGATTGGTATCCGACGTCAAATCACGATACAAATTCCTCTACCACCAGTGAGATTTAAACCGCGACCTTCCGTATGACAATCTTGTGCTCTAACCACTCAGCTATCCGAAAACATTCCATCAGTTGCTCTACCTTTTCTGAAGCCGCACCACTGAGATTGTGGCCTCCCAATAGCGTCTTTATGACTGCATCCTCTTCAAACCTTGTCACGGATCAGCCCTGGTTTCCGCGGTAACGCACATCGCCGTATGGCTCATATTCGTGAGTATAATGCTCACTGACAAACCATGCCATTCTCCTGATCAATGTGGTACTCACATATGTTCGATCTACTATTGAGCCCGACCCTGTCCCACGAAAAGTGGGACTCGAAAGTCTCGAGCAGGATACGGCCCCTGGTATTCGTACTGCGACTGGTTCAATCCACAGTCCACGCGTTGAAATCCCACACACCCATATTGCTGCCTTGCCAGTGACATCTGTAGTTCAGGCACCTCTCTTATTATTGGGATAAGGCTCGCTGATTACGGCAGCTTCGATTCCCTTCTCATAGACGGTCTGCGAGAGAAGGTCTTGCACCCCGCAGTGGTTGAGGTTGATTTGTATCAACCTCATTTGTTTACAGCATTCAAGGCTCTTCTAAACACTAGGGATCTGCTGTTGCCTGCCGACAGTCGACACCCTTTTCCCCTTTGCAAAGCAGGCGCATCCTTGCAGTCCCTGAACATATGACCTGCTCCCCCACGTTTTCTGCATCTTTTTGTCCTGTCACAGTCGCTGATACATTTCGCCGGCCAAATTCCAGGCATCTAAAGCAGCGCTTGAGGCACGCCTGCTCACTGAGTCGGCAAACGACCCAATCTATTTTTACTTTACAAGCCGCCAATAGTTTAAACGCTGCTTAAACCGGTAAGCTTATAGTTGCCTTCCTCAGTTCTCTGATTGCGGAATCTCGCAAACCAAGGGGTCCGAACTGCTTTTCTAAGGCGGCTTTCTGTCCCGTACTTGTGCTTCTTCTCCTAAAAACCTCTCCGCCTTGCCGAAGAAATTTTCAATCGTTTTGGCCGGGGAGTTCTTCAGCTCCAGCATCAAATCTCCTTTTTGGGAGCGTCTGATTCGGCTGACGCTTGCTCCAAGGTCCATCAGCTCCGGATCGGATTTGACCTTCCTGAGGATATCGGCATAGGTCATATCACCCTTTTTCGAGATGATAATCAATTCGGGCCGTAATGTTCTTTTATGTGTCGCATTTTTCTTTCCGCCAACCTTGGTCCATGCTTTCTTGGTTCCTTTTTGGATTGATTGGAGCCGGCGCCGCTGTTTCTACGATTTTGGTCGCTTTCCCGGTAAGGGCCTTTTTGCCTTTTCGCATCATTCGTTGGCACATCTACTCCTCTTTTCAAGCTTACCGCCTTTTGGATTTTGAGGGGGTGTCACTTGTGCTGCCTGAATAAAGCTTGATCTCTTCGAGATATTTTTTTCGTCCTTGACATTATAGTACAATACACGAATGGCCTGGCGAACATTGTGTTTGTCGTTTATGAATTCGGACAATTCTATTACTTTTCATCCGAGTAGGGCAAACGATAATTCGTCCGTATTCTGACACTGCTCCTCTGCTCGGTTTTCCCACTGGATACTTCCGTATTTATTAGTCTTACGGAAGCTGGCCTGATTTGCTTCTTTGATCAACGTTGATTTCGGAGGAAATCGTAGGAACGTCGCGCTCCTCCTAAATGGATCAAACGCTAAGCCCTGCTACATGTCTCGACCAGGTCTAGCCAAGCCACTATGGGCTAATGAGTGACCAGTTTGTAAGGCATCTTTCAGCATTTTTTAAACAAGCGTTCTCGGGGGTGATGTACTCCTTTTAAATGCCTTTTTCACTAGACTACTTCTAGTATTCGATTCAACGGTGGCCAAATAATCCACCATCGAGGCAATGCGGTCGAGGGATATCGACGGCGGGGTGCATGCTTCTTCAATCCCATAAGCCTCCGGTACTGGTGTTCCGAGTCCCTGCACCGAAAATTTTTCTCTCCTTTCTTCTTCCATATTGGTTTCTTGTTTTGGATGTCCTTCCCATAGCCATTTTTGTCCACGGGTTGGTGTTTTTCCCCCACCTACCCGACCTGCGCATAAACCTGCCCATGCCCCCCCCCCCCCCCCGCGCACACCTTCAAATGCGTTGAAGTGCATATTCCTACGCATCCGCTTTGTTTTAAACTTGGTAAAACTTTTACTGAAACATTTGAATTAAGAAAACAAGTGTATGGTCACAATTTTCTTTCCCGTACCAGATTCCATGAATAGCTTAAGTGATTCAAAAAAAGTCGTGAGGACATCAAGGACAACAAACAAAAGTTTCATGACTACACCAAGTCAGAATACCGGAAGCTGGCGCTCTGGGTATGAAGGTTTTGTGTTCATCTTATGTGAGAAACTTTCTATACACATTTTTTCATTCGTATATGGCTAAAAATCCAAAACATTCCTTCATTATTTTTCTAAACTACAGGAAAAACGTACATTTTACAGACGTAGATATTATGCTGACGATTTTGAGGGACTATCTGAGGAATCGCTCCCTGCTCCATGAAACACTAGAGGGTCAAAGGTGGATGGAGGTCACATCGGGGGTAGCACAAGGATCCATTCTAGGGCCGGACCTCTGGAACGCTACCTATGATATTCTGCTTAGACTTGACATGCCAAAAGAGTCGCGCCTGGTCGGCTATGCAGATGATGTCGCAGCGCTTGTTGCTGGACGCACTGTCGAACAGGCGCAAAGCAGACTCGGCATATTGATGCGACGGGTAAGCGGATGGATGACTACTCATGGTTTCAACCTTGCACTGGAAAAAACCGAAGTAGTCATCCTGACTAAAAAGAGAATTCCGACCCTGCCTCCCATATCGTTCGGCGAGTCGATAATTGAGTCAAAATCAGCGGTGAAGTACCTCGGGTTGACTCTTGAATCAAAGCTGAGCTTTTCTGATCAAATCAAAGCAGCAGCGAACAAGGCTGCGGCTGGAGTTTCGACGTTAAGTAGGCTAATGGCAAACATTGGGGGTCCTACGTCTAGTAGGCCACTTCTCCTGATGAGTTCAACGCAGTCTGCCCTGCTCTACGGCGCAGAGGTATGGGCTGGCGCTCTTAACAAGGAGGTATATCGTAAACGCCTCGCGCAAGTGCAGAGACGGGGAGCTTTACGGGTGCCGTCTGCGTACCGCACTGTCTCTGAACCGGTGGTGATAGTGATCGCGGGAGTTATCCCCGTTGCCCTTCTTACTAGGGAGCGCCAGGCCATATACAAGCGCAAGGGAGATGAGCCAAGGGAGGTGGTTGCTCGCGAAGAACGGCAACACACTCTAGACGAGTGGCTGCTCTCTTGGCAAAATGAAACTAGAGGCAGATAGACTGCGTGGCTCATCAGCAACTTAGGTGCGTGGCTGAATCAGAAGCATGGTGAGACTGACTATTTTCTTACTCAATTTTTAAGTGGGCATGGAGGTTTTCAGTCTTACCTGCACAAGATTGGAAAGGCGCGTTCTCTGGATTGTATATTTTGCAATGGAGTTGTGGACGACGCCCACCACACTTTTTTTTTTCTTGTGGAAGGTGGGATGGGGTTCGTCAGCAGCTCTATTTAAACACAGCGGATCTCTCCACAGACAACATTGTCGAAGAGATGCTGAGGACTGCTGACAGGTGGAACCGTGTTGTCCATTACGTTCGGGCCCTTCTCGTTGCTAAGAAGATAGAACTCGACCACTGGAGGAGCCGGATGGCAGGGGGTTCCTTGAACTGACAGTTCCCTTCCTCCTCTCCCCTCCCGTTGGTGAAAGGAATTCCCTGATTTGAAGGCTCCGCAAGGCGGGAGAGTTCGGGGACTATCCCGAAGTTATGTGACAAACGATTCCAGGCTAGCTCTCTGACGATGGGGAGGTGTTTAGTTGGTAGTCCGACGACGTACCGAATCGGGAGTCCAACACTGTGTGCGTAAATGCATTCACCTACCCTACCCCAAAAAAAGAACGTTAAACAAACAAACATTGCTTATTCACCGAATACTGTATTCTATATGTATGCGCTCGTATATAAATTTATCGTACACATATTTCAGATTTACTTCATGCATAAAAGTGTACTTATGTACATTTAAAGTGAGTATATTGGATACCGCTTGTCCAATGCACAAATATATCTATCTGAAATAGGCACTACCCCAAAGTCTCATTTACATATATGTACATATAAATGCATACATATATCTCTCTGGAGTAATTGATATTGATGTATAAATGATTAAAAAACTAAAGCGAAATATTTCCCTGTGACACTCCATTTACATTAGCTCCCTTTCCTGTGGTATTAACAATATATTATGATGACGTCATACACGTTGAAGAATGCACGAAATACACAGAAAATGTAGAAGTTTCACCTTCCATAACTTTGTTAATAATGGTTAGATTTCCTTCAAAGTCTCCAAAGTTATCCCCTATGACTGTGGCAAAATTTTGTAGTTCTAGCATGAATTTCCGGCTAAATTTAAAAAATACACTAATACACTATTATTAACTATATTTGTGCAGATATCAGGATGGGATGTATTTTGAGGCCTAGATTTCGGTCAAATGCACCATTTTTGAAAGGTTTGAAAGGTTTGTGTTCGCTTTGTTCGGCAAAAATTGACTAATGAGTAAAAATTGTTCCAAATTCAACATTGAAACCATTGAGTCGAAAAAGCGCCTAAACTTCAAGTACAGCATTGTTTCTGGTGACGTGACGTTGTGTTTTTAATATGTCCTCGAAACAAAGCGTCAAAGTGCCGAATCGAAGCACCCAAGTTAGCCAGATCCGAGAAAGACCTTCTCAAGAAGTCAAAAGTGAAGATACATTTGATTTGGTTCTACGATTCCAAGGGAGAATCCACAAGATCAAACGATTAATTGGACGTATTATCTGAGTGTAATGAAGCGTTTGTGATCGCTTATTTGCCGTGCGAGGCACAATACCGCGAAGATGGCAGCTGGCGCTTTTTGCGCGATAATGCTCCGGCTTGTTTGGCACTTATTACTGATGTTTTTTACCACAAACCTCATTTTAACCGTCAACCACTCATCGTATTCTCCTGGTTTGATACCTGAAAAGGGAGCATGGACTCTGGTATATTCCGTTTATGTAATATTTGCTTTACCTACCACCATTAGCGACGTAGACGGTGTTGTGTTTCAATCCCTTTACCTACTTTTTACCTTCTCTAGGCTAGCCTACTGGAAAAGCGATCCCCGCTTGCCGATTTGTCACAGCTGTAAGCAAGGGTTCAGACCCTCTTTCAACTTTGTCCTTTTTAGCAAGCCTTCTGTCTGCTACTTTAGGCAATTTGTTTCATTTTCCAGCTCTTCATCATTAGTCTGGTAAGTTCCTTTGGGCACGTTATCTGCCAGTTCGGAAAAAAGTCGTGTTGATTTTGTCGTCGATCGTCCTTTTTTTTCCAACAAACTCACGATTTGGACTAGTATCATCCACTCCGAATGATTTCAGCGGTTTAGAAGTTCCCACTGTCCATGTCCCGAGCATACCTGTTTTGCTACTCTCCAGTTTTCCTGTTTTCCCTTTGTTTGTTATTAGTGGGAATTGGGAAGTGAATTTCATGAAGTAGGTGTTCACTCTCCTCATCATTCTCGGTAAATGTCCCATCTTCGTTTTGCTGGCATACGGATTGTAGAAGGAAACGCCATTTTTAAACTATTCAGACTGATGATACCGAGTCCTGTTCGTAATCGTACGTACAGCAGCATGTTTCTGTATAAACACTTTACGCTGTTATTTTTATTGATTACACTGTTTCAACGCAACACGCAACCAATTGTGTAGTGAATTTCAGCCAGACTATGGGTACAGAAAGTGTAGGTGCAAAACGTGCTCATTTTCATTACTAATTGATGCGTTCTATGAAAATTCAGCCTCCGAAGACAATTAGGATGCTTATAAATTTTAGATCTTGAATCTTTTTATGTGTAGATTTATTGCGAATAACTGCATCTTCTCCACGCGCAAACGTTCGTTATGCAAATTACAATACATTCGCCAATAGCCAGTAATTTCATTCTCGATGCATTTCGCTAGTAGTTTCAAGATCATTATCATCTAACGGTTTCCCGCTGAGGAAAACGACCAAGCTCAGCAGCATAAGATACTATTGTACACGAATGCCGCTGCCAAGAAGAAAACGAGAGACAGAAGCATTCTAAAGATACCAAGTCAGACATTTAAAATTAAAAGAATATTCTCGTCATGCTGGATGGTAACTGCCACGATCCAAGCTTGCTTTTGTTGTGCTTATATCGATACCCAAGGCTGACCTACTTCGAGTGGTGAGTTGGATGGTTCTGGAAGAAAATGAAATTCCGGGAAGCAATCAATGGTAAACAATTTTGTTATTGCTCCATCAATTCGCTGCGGAAAGCTACCCGATTTGATGAAATATATATTTTAAAAGAATTGCCGTAACGGTACGCCGCTTGTTTTTGTTTTCCCAAAGCGACAAGTGGCTTTTGGGCTTTGCATTATTATTCCTGGCGGCTCGCTCCTGACTTACATAGTTATCGAGGAATAAACAATTCTCATTGTATGCATGTCAAGTTCGTGTCGTTGGTTATTTACCCATTTGCTGTGCTTTTTGTATAACCGTTCTATGGGAGGTTCTTCTCCAATCATACTTTCAGTTACGTGCACTTTCAAACTTATGGCCTAATTTCATGAAAGTTTATATTTCCTTGGCTGGCGTTCTGGTCGTTTCGCGATGTGGCTCTACAGAAGGCGAATTCGTCGAAGGAATGTGTTCGTTTAAAATTCTGCTTCCATATGAACTAAAGACAAATATTTAGGAACCGTTACTTTCGGTTTTAAAATGTTCCACTAACTTTCATGAGAGTAGAAAATACTTTTCTTCGTTGAAGGTTAGATCATGGCGTGACTTCTTCTGGTAATTCTTGCCCAATTCCTAATTAGCGTGCCATCTCGCCATCGAATTGTTTAGAGAAAAAGCAGAAGACGAAGCGGGTGCAACGTGAATCATGTATGACTAGACTAGGCTTTGACAAATTAAAAAAGGTTAACCTACTGACTTTTGACTTCGCTAATTCCAAGTAATCTCTATTTATGATTCTGGGCTCATTCTACAAATCACTTTTTATTGAATTCATATATTAATACTAAGATAATCCCGGTTTAGCCTTCTAAATACTCATCATCATCAACGGCGCAACAACGGGTATCCGGTCTAGGCCTGCCTTAATAAGGAACTCCAGACATCCCGGTTTTGCGCCGAGGTCCACCAATTCGATATCCCTAAAAGCTGTCTGGCGTCCTGGCCCACGCCATCGCTCCATCTTAGGCAGGGTCTGCCTCGTCTTCTTTTCCTACCATAGATATTGCCCTTATAGACTTTCCGGGTGGGATCATCTTCATCCATACGGATTAAGTGACCCGCCCACCGTAACCTATTGAGCCGGATTTTATCCACAACCGGACGGTCATGGTATCGCTCATAGATTTCGTCATTGTGTAGGCTACGGAATCGTCCATCCTCATGTAGGGGGCCAAAAATTCTTCGGAGGATTCTTCTCTCGAACGCGGCCAAGAGTTCGCAATTTTTCTTGCTAAGAACCCAAGTTTCCGAAGAATACATGAGGACTGGCAAGATCATAGTCTTGTACAGTAAGAGCTTTGACCCTATGGTGAGACGTTTCGAGCGGAACAGTCTTTGTAAGCTGAAGTAGGCTCTGTTGGCTGACAACAACCGTGCGCGGATTTCATCATCGTAGTTGTTATCGGTTGTGATTTTCGACCCTAGATAGGAGAAATTGTCAACGGTCTCAAAGTTGTATTCCCCTATCCTTATTCTTGTTCGTGCTTGTGTTTGACCAGTGCGGTTTGATGTTGTTGGTTGATTCGTCTTCGGTGCTGACGTTGCCACCATGTATTTTGTCTTGCCTTCATTGATGTGCAGCCCAAGATCTCGCGCCGCCTGCTCGATCTGGATGAAGGCAGTTTGAACGTCTCGGGTGGTTCTTCCCATGATGTCGATATCGTCAGCATAGGCCAGTAATTGGGTGGACTTGAAGAGGATCGTACCTCTTGCATTCACCTCAGCATCACGGATCACCTTCTCGAGGGCCAGGTTAAAGAGGACGCATGATAGCGCATCCCCTTGTCGTAGACCGTTGTTGATGTCGAATGGTCTTGAGAGTGATCCTGCTGCTTTTATCTGGCCTCGCACATTGGTCAGGGTCAGCCTAGCCAGTCTTATTAATTTCGTCGGGATACCGAATTCTCTCATGGCCGTGTACAGTTTTACCCTGGCTATGCTATCATAGGCGGCTTTAAAGTCGATGAACAGATGGTGCAACTGTTGTCCATATTCCAACAGTTTTTCCATCGCCTGCCGCAGAGAGAAAATCTGATCTGTTGCTGATTTGCCTGGAGTGAAGCCTCTTTGGTATGGGCCAATGATGTTCTGGGCGTATGGGGCTATCCGGCCTAGCAAGATAGTGGAGAATATCTTATAGATGGTACTCAGCAAGGTGATACCTCTATAATTGCTGCACTGTGTGATATCTCCCTTTCTATGTATGAGACAGATTATGCCTCGCTGCCAATCGTCAGGCATTGATTCGCTGTCCCATACCTTGAGCACAAGTTGATGAACCACTTGGTGTAACTGGTCGCCTCCATATTTAACCAATTCGGCTGTAATTCCATCGGCTCCTGGCGACTTATGATTTTTTAGCCGATGAATTGCACGGACTGTTTCTCCTAAAGTTGGTGGTGGCAGTATTTGTCCGTCGTCTTCAGTTGGCGGGACCTCCAACTCGCCGATGTTCTGGTTGTTCAGTAGCTCATCAAAGTACTCAACCCATCGCTCTAATATGCCCATTCTGTCGGAAATCAGATTTCCCTCTTTGTCTCAGCAGGATGAGCATCGAGGTGTATAAGGCTTCATCCTGTTGACTTGTTGGTAAAACTTGCGCGCCTGGTGCGGTTGCTCCCTGTACTTTTCTAGCAAACCGACTTGTTGGTTCTCCCAGGCTTCCCTTTTTCCGTCTGTGAAGTCGCTTCTCCGCTCGACGGAGTTCGTGAAAAGTCTCTGCGCGTGGCCGCGTTCTTTGAGAATGCAACATTACTCGGTATGCGGCATTCTTCCGTTCCGTTACTAGCTTACATTCATCATCAAACCAGCCGTTCCGACTCCTTTTGCGGCTGGGGCCAAGCATATTTGTGGCCGTATCCATGATAACGTTCTTCAGGTGGTTGTGAAGATCATTAGTTGATGCTTCATCTCCAGGTCCTCTATTGACTGCGGTTATTGCGGCATCCATTTCCCTCTTATAGGTGTCGCGGAGGGTTGTGTTGTGGATGGCTTCAGTGTTCACTCTCACCTGATTGTCAGAGGGGATTCTAGGTGGTATTGTTATTCGAGCTCGGAGCACCATGCCAACGAGATAGTGATCCGAGTCTATATTGGCCCCCCTATATGTTCTGACATTCATCAAGGCTGAGAGGTGGCGGCGTTCGATCAACACGTGGTCAATTTGGTTGAAAGTGGTCCCGTCTGGAGAGGCCCACGTATGTTTGTGGACCGCTTTCCGCGCAAACCAGGTACTTCCAACAACCATTTCGTGTGACCCTGCTAATTGAATAGTCCGCAGTCCGTTATCATTTGTTTTTTCGTGTAAGCTATGGGAGCCAACGTATCGCCTGAATACGGGCCCTACTTGGCTGTTAAAATCCCCAAGTATGATTTTGATATCATATCTGGGACAGGCTTCGAGGGTTCTTTCCACTGCCCCGTAGAAGGTATCCTTCTCCGACTCTGCAGTCTCCTCTGTAGGGGCGTGAACGTTTATGAGGCTTATATTTCTAAACTTGCCTCGCAAGCGCAGAGTGCATAGCCGTTCGCTTATACTTTCAAAGCCGATAACAGCAGGTTTCATTTTTTGGCTGACTAAGAAACCTACTCCGAGCACATGGTTTACTGGATGGCCGCTATAATATATGGTGTAGTGGCTCTTCTCCAGGAAACCGGTCCCTGTCCATCGCATCTCTTGCAACGCTGTTACATCAGCCCTATATTGGGACAGGGTATCGGCTAGCTGCTTATCAGCTTCATCTCTGTACAGGGAGCGCACGTTCCATGAGAAAATGCGCAAATCGTTGTTCCTTTGTCGTTGCCGGGTCCGTCGTTTTAAAATCCGTCCTATACGAGGCTCCTGTTGTGGCTTCGTAACAGGTTGTTTTCCATGTAGGGTTGTCACCCCTACCCAACCCCCAACCTGGAGGACCAGTTGGTACAATTTGTCTCGTTTTTAGGCGCGGGAGACTCGCCTTCATCCTTCTCCGTCTGCAGCTTTTCGTCAAGAAAGAGCTCCCAGCGGTCACCACGTGGAGGTGGAGATAGGGTTTGGTAGTAGAGCTGTTGGTGTTGGTTCAGCAGGCATTTCCCAGGATTTATGCTCCATCGTGGGTACCAATCCACGTTTCGCCCCGGGACCTATACTACCCTTTGACCACCTAGATACTACTTACTATAAATATACGTAGTCCTAAGAAAAGTTGTGTCCCTCTTATTAAGACGTCTAATTTATAGAAATATTTAATAAATGTAATGAAACATATGATTTATTCTCTACTTTCTTCTTCATCATCAACGGCGCAACACCCCGTCTAAGACTTCGTTAATAAAGAACTCCAGACATCCCGCGTTTGCGCGGAGATCTACCACGATATCCCTAAAATTTATTTGGGGTCCTAGTCTACCCTATCGCTCCATTTGAGGCAGGATCTGCCACTTCTTCTTTTTCTACCATAGATATTTTCCTTATAGACTTTCTCGAGCTGTATCATTATGGGCTGGTAGTTGGATGGACTGAAGAGTAGCGTCTTTCACATTTAATTTAGCACATTAGCATCACGAATCCCGTTTTCCAGGACTAGGTTAAAAAAAGAGGCACGGTAGGGCATCCCATTTTCCTAGACAATTGTGAATGTTGAATGGTATCGAGAGTGATCTTGACCAAATTGTCGCATGGCTATGTATAATTTTACCTTAACTATACTATTATAGGCGACCTTGAAGTCAATAAAAAGATGATGCAACTGACGGCTATATTTCAACAATTTTTCCATCGCTTGCTAGACAGGAAAAATTTGATCTGTTGCTGATTTGGGTGGAGTAAAGCCGATGATGTTCTGGGCGTATGAGTCTATCAATATATTACAGATGGTACTCAGCAACATGATACCTAGATAATTGCTGCACTGCGTGATATCTCCCTTTTTATATATGGGACATATAATGTCTCGCCACCCTTAACATAAGTTAATGAACGCTTCCATATTTAGCAAGTTCGGCTGTAATTCTATGGGCACCTGGCGACTTATGATTCTTGAGCGGATAAATTGTAAGAACTGCAGCATTTGTCCATCTGCTTCAATTGGCGGGACCTCCAACTCGCCGATTTTGTCATTGTTCATCAAGATACTCCACCTATCGTTCCAATATGCTTATACGGTTGGAAATCAAATTTCCCTGTTTGTCTCGACAGGATGAGCATCAAGGTGTATATGGCTTCATCCCGCTGACTTGTTGGTAAAACTTCTACGCCTGGTGCGGTTGCTCCCTGTGCTTGTTGAGTTTACAGAGCTGTTGGTACTTACTTATTAACCCAAGAATAATAGATATATTCAAAATGTCCACCGTTTTCTTTGCACGCTCGGGCAACTAGTATATCGCCACATGCAGCGCTTTCATTCGAAGAGGGTGTCATTTAATGGTTTGCTACTTCGCTAAAACACCACTTTTACACAACTCGAGTGTTGACCCCTTATTCGCAAACCAACAAGGAAGCAAGATGATGTCCCTACTGCGCTCTCTAGCTCTTGCTTGCCGCAAAGTCATTGTCAAGCGGTGCCCAATACTTCTTCGGTAAACTCCGAGGTTAAGGAGGCCATCCCGTGTGAAGGCCATTCTTTTTGCTTTCTTTGATCTTTGAGCTATGTTGGCACCCGATTTTCAACAGGTAGTTTTGACAAAAAGCATATAAAAATTAAAATTGAATTGTGATTATTGACAATAAAGTTTTAACTGATCATTATTCTGCTATACCTTATCCATAAACCTTCAGTTTCCTTAAAAATGACATGTAAAGCCTTGAATTCAATTTTCTTTCAATTAACGAAGTCACTTCAACGTCATTCAGATCGTTAAATTCGCGCCTCATTACGGCGAATGACATAAACCTGACATACTACAGTGAGTAAGGTGAATTTGTTTATAAAATGTAAATTCTTTATCTATTCTTCCAAATCAATTTCATCCCCTTCAAAGTAATCCCCATCCGATAAAACGTCTTTTTTCGGTGTAACCATCAAGACCTTCTTCGATTCGGTTTTTATCTTCTCAATCGTGTCAAAACAGCGTCCCCGCATTGGTCTTTTGAATTTGCTGAATAGCCAGAAGTCGCATGGTGCCAAATCAGGCGAATGATGCATTTCAAGTGGTCCTGATATTCGGACAGCAAAGTTTTACACACATCAACGCGACGCAAAAAATTGAGCGATTTTGTCACCAATCGACGTGGCCCACGTCGGTAGACGTTGATGATCATCCAGACCGCGGTTCATACCATAGTTTGATCACCAAAGACCTTCCGCAACATTTTCAACGTGTCCATACAAGAATATTCGTTCCGCAAACAAAATTTGATGCAAGTTGCTTGCTCAACAAAATCACCCTTTGTAAAAATCGAAAAATTCACTTTTGGTTGTTTACAAAAACACGGGTAACTCGGAGGTAATTAAAGCTTTTGACAAACAGACGCCTGGTAAAGGTTATAGAGAATCCTATCAACCTAGGAAAAAAAATTTACTTAATTTACTAATGCCCGGGAATTTTAAATGACAACTTTTTGGTCACAGTAGTATGACACCTTACCTAGTTAACACTGCAATTTCCGAATGAGTTGTAATACCAAAAAATAACTTTGACCAAATATTCTACACTATATCTGGATACAATTGATAGCAAAAAATCGATTTCCCGGAGCCGACGCACGTGATGACCCACTTAAGGTCATCTTTGTTGTTCCAGGTGAGCCATTATGCTCTATCATACGGAAGGTCGCGGTTCAAATCTCACTGGTGGCAGTCGACTCAGCTGTGAATGAGTACCTGAGTCAAATCAGGGTAATAATATCGGGCGAGCGCAATGCTGTGACCACATTGCCTCCTATAGAACAGGGTACTGTGCTCCTGTAGTGTAACGTTACGGTCTTGAATGAAGTGCTTTAACACACTTCAAGGCCCTGATCCAATATGGATTCTTGTGCCAACGATTATTATTTTTGATGACTCGGTAAATCATTTTTTTTCGTTATTTCTGAAAGGTTTAGCGTTTTAAAAATTTCTATAGGTGTTTTGCTACACTGCGATATGGTTCTCTTTGATTCCCCACTCCATGTTTACTGCAGGAACTGTAGTCAAATAATGATGTGTGTCGGATAGGGCGGGACCAACTTGACTCATATTAAACAAAGCAAAATGCATACAACTTATGACATGGCTACGTAATCGTAGAATTGCCTTGTCAAAGATGATAATGCCTAGTATTTAATGCAGCACGATAATATATTTGCATAGAAGTGGCCCTTTAATCAAATTTGAAAAAAAATATATGCATTGGAAAACTTGTGGCATTGCAGCTTCATTCCATCCTTGTTAAGGTTTTGTGTAAAACAAAACCTTATTAAAATCGGTTCAATGTCTGTCTCTCCGTCTGTCTGTCACTTTCGATTTACCCGGAAACAGCCGAACCAATTATTACGAAATTTGCTGATAACATGTAATCTGTGTGTCCGTTTTATCATACATACAGTGATTGGCGCCATTTTGTGTTGAGCTTGAAGGGGGACTCCCCATACATGCGAAAGGAGGGGGGGGGGGGGGGGGGGGGGGGGGGCTCAATTAGTACTTTTCGAAACTGATCTACCCAACCGAAAAATTTGAAAAAAAATCACAGTAATGCAACTATATGTAATTTAATAATGTATTACCATGTTTTAAAAATTTTCCGGGAACATTAGTATAGACGATAATGTACGACATAATTCTAGAAAGTTTGAATCCATAACAAAATTATATAACGTGAAAGTTTCGCATTTCAGTTACTATAAATTTATGTCACCCAAGATATTTATGTATGGTATGTCTCATACAGGGTGCGGCAGCATAACTTCCTTTTTTCAAAACACAATAAAAACTATTGTATGCATCGGAAAATATTTATTTATTTTCTATAATGTACGTACATGTCTAAAGTTTTTATTTACATTGTTTTGAAGATCAAATCTGTTAGGTGACGTCCCCCATTCTTCATACATTGCGTAAACCGATTTCTGGCGTTTGTCATGACTCTTGTTAGCATAGCAGGTGTTATGTTGGCAATTTCTTCTTGGATGTTGGTCTTCAAATCTTGTAGGGTTCTTGGATGTTGGTCTTCAAATCTTGTAGGGTTCTTGGATGTTGGTCTTCAAATCTTGTAGGGTTCTTGGACGGTTCACATAAACACGGGATTTCAAAAAACCCCATAGAAAAAAATCACAAGGGGACAGATCGGGAGAGCGTGCCGGCCATTCCAAATCGCCTCTAATTAAGATAAGGCGCTCTGGAAAGTGTTCCCTCAAAACAGCCATCGATGCTCCTGAAGTGTGTGCTGTTGCACCGTCTTGTTGGAACCAACTGTCCCCCAAATCCAAAGTTTCTAGCCATGGGAAAAAAAATTCTGTAGTATGTTTACATACCGGTCCGAATTCACTGTCACTGTAACCTCATTTTCCTCAAAAAACCAGGGACCAATAATTCCAGCTGAGGAAATTGCACACCACACTGTGACTTTGGGTGAATGCAAAGGCTTTTGATGCAATTCTCGAGGGTTGGTGTCAGCCCAGTAGCGCATGTTTTGTTTGTTAACCGACCCACACAAATGAAAATGGGCTTCATCGCTAAAAAAAACAATAGCACCCTCGGGAACGACAACAAGAAGAAGCTCACACGCGTTCATCCGAGAATTGAAGTCACGTTCTGAAAGTTCCTGCACTATCGCCATCTTATAGGGATGAAAATGAAGATCATCACGAAGAATTCTTCTCACAGAACGATCGGATAGTCCAAGGGCAGATGCGTGTGTGCGCGCAGAACGCCGTGGCGATCGCAACATTGACGCTCTCACTGCTTCAACGTTCTTAGGTGACCTAACGGGCCGAGGGACTTCAGTTCTTCCTTTTGTCGCACTTGCAGTTTGTCTGAATGTTGTGACCCATGTAACAATTGAGTTGCGGTCTGGGACGGGAGCCATCGGGGCTAAATTAAAGCGATTCCGAAATGCACGCTGTGTTGCAATAACCGAACATCCGCTTGAAAAGTAAACCTCAACGGCAAAGGCACGCTCCTCACTATTCCAACGCATGATGGCGACTGAACCGTGTCGGGACAAAACTTTACAGTATCCCCTCTTGAATGAGACCACTAGCGCTCCGCTATGACATCAACTAACTGAGTGGCGCGCATTTTAAAAAAGGAAGTTATGCTGCCGCACCTTGTATAAAGTAAACTTATTTGAACGACGGGGTCGATGGGGACGTTTCAGTTTTCCTTTTTTGGCGGCTTTTAGTTAGTTGCATATCGATGTCAATTACTTTAGGTAGACATGTGTATGCATATACTAATAAAGCTTGCGGTTAGTAACCAATATGGTAGATATGTGTGTACCTGGTTGCTAGCGGAGTAAAGTGGAAATGCCTGAAGATGCATTAGATCTATTTTGATACGTACATATTTATGCATGGATCGTCATGCGGTGATAGACAATGTTTGTTTATTTAGGGTGGACACAGCATTTATGTCTTTGATTTGTATGTACATATGTGTCCCTTGGCGTTTGGCAAAATGTGACGGAGTATCTTGTATTCTTAGCTATCTACAAATGAAAAATCCTTTATGCACGATTTTTCATTTGTAGATAGCTAAGAATACAAAATATTCTGAGATAAGATGAACACAAAACCTTTATACCCGAAACGTTCGGCTTCCGGTATCGCGATTTTTTTTTTAAATTTATTCCTGCGCTTCAGTTTTTGATAAAATTTAAATTTTCATCCCAAAAGGGGGGGGGGTTCATGATGAGGAGAAGAGGTCCTCTCTTCAACCTCGCTGTCGGTTATCCTTTTAAGGGGGTTATGTCGCGCCCGAGTGTTTTTTATATCGTCATGGTGAAGTTTGATTTTTCCACCAGCGAAGGAGAGGGGATAATCATGGTATGTAGGAGGAAGAGGAAGGTCCTTTCTTGCTAGCCCAATTGAATGATTGTGAAGGCGTATTGAATGAACGGTAGGGTATAAGCGAATCTATTTGCGACCTAAAAACGGGCCCACTTTTATCAAGGTATTTGGGAGTCCATAGCTTTCTAATGGGGTGACCGCTGGAATTTTTCAACGAAGTTTAAGTGAGTGCGAAGGTCCACACTTTTCTATTCTACACGCCTAAGTTTTTTCTCTTAATATATTTTTTAATCCACCGAGGATGAAGTTATAAATTAAACTCTGCCGTTTTTACCACAAGATTGTCCTACTTTGACACGCCATAACTTTTCAAATTTGAAGGTCGTCAGAAGTCTCTAACGGGGCTGGAAGTGATGGTCTGTGTGTATGAGTGGGGAAGAGGCAAAGCCTCTGAGCACTCAGACTGCTCCACATCATCAATGCAACTTAACTGTCGAGCAGATTTCGATGTACTCCACCTTAACTCACCGCACTAGGTATTCATAAGCGAACATCGGTGTAATGATAACAACATATATGTTTCGGAAGTCTAATTCAGACTATCCCAAACCAATTTCAGAATTTTTCATTACAAATTCAGAATTTTCCATTTCAAATTCAGACTTTACCTTTCAAAATTTGAACTTTCTATTTAAAATCGCTTACCAACTTTTTACCACTGTATAAGGGTGGAGATGCAAAAAAATTCTATCATTATTTGCTTTAATGGAGCATAGTATTCAGTTTGGGGAAAATATCTTTGTTGATGGTTTTAATTACTTCTATGTACGATATATTTGTGACTGAAATTAACTCCGTTATTCCCTGAAGAATCTGACTGACAGACCCCTTATCAAATATTAAGAAGCTTACATTTTTAGTATTGCGGATTAGTTTCCGACGGTTACCCGGAGTAAGCGAGATGTCGAGAGCCACCTTAACTACTTTTATTGCTTTATTTTCTACGGAAGTTGTCTTTCCTCTGAAGGTTGGTTAATTACTTAATTAAGATAGATGTAAGCTCAATGAGCAATTTTAAGGTTGAATCTGAAAAGCATATAGTACATTTTTTAAAAATATGAAATGGCTGACAGCGTCCTAGAGGACGCCATTGGAACATTATATTCCCAGACAAAATAACATACACTGTTTCTTAAAGCAAATAATGATAGAAAAATTGGATTAGATGATAAGGATAAACCCAGTGGTAAAAAGTTGATAAAAAACTTTGTAGTAAAATAAAAGCTGAAATTCTCTTCGAAAAGTCTGAAGCTATTATATTTTAAAAAGGTCTGAAATTAGTTTGGAAAATTTGAAGTCTGGTTTGGAAAATTCTGAATAAGACCTGTAAAATGTATTTACCTACTTTACTACCTGAGACCTAATTCCCCATTCATCGACACAATGCTTTCCCGCGTTATCACAAAGTTTTTGGAAACGCGCACAATCAAAGACCCTTTGAATCTCCGTCAAGAGCCCCCATCGAATATTCGCCTTTCAAAGCTGGGTCCTCTATCTTTGAAACAAAAGGGTGAAGAGCAGACTCACCGGGCGTTTCACGCTTGTAAGCAGTTAGTTTTCAATTAGTGGGTGTGACCTTAACCTTTGTACCAATAAGATGCTCAATCGCTCTCTACAGACATTTCAGAGAGATTGATTGATGATGTTAATCTGATTTGTCTGAAGTTCTTTTGATTGGAATATGTATAACGACTACCTCAATCCTCCAAAAGGTGGGCATGTAGCCAAGAACAAACTATCCTCCTTTATCATTGTGATCATTGCCAAGTGCTTTGAAATGTTCAAAGAACATTATAGCAGCTCTCACTATTTCATTAGTAACAACCGTTCTCGCGGTGTTTCAATTCCCCTTACAACATTTTCATGATGACGGTCTGCAGAAACCGCCAGTTGTTTCCTTTCCACTTCTGCCACCTGTTCTCGCGGATGGTGTACTTCTAAGAGAGGCTGCACAGACTCAATCCTGGAATTCATAAAAGTACTATCGGGTTTTCTAAGAGAGTCCAGCTTGGTGGACTCATCGCTGTCAAAGACCCTACACAGCTTTCAAGTCTTTCTTTTCCATTTTAGTTCCCACAATATGCTCTAAAAGAGTTTCACTTCGAATATTTTACGATCCTTTTATATTCACCCACGGAAAATTTAACCAAACTTCATTTTTATTGCTTTTATAAGAATCATTCAGGAGTCGTCTGGTTCATTTCTTGACTTTTTGATTGTTGTTCTCTTTCTCCAAGGAACTGATTTGCCACATTTGCCTCTGGAAATAGGACTGTGAAGTAGCTTTCAAAGCATCCTAGATGTGTGTGATTCAGAGTTTCCAATTGATCTTCCATCGCCAAAGGAATCCTTAGTCACCTAGGGAGCTCCATTTCGTTGCCTAGAAACACATTGAACTTTTTCCAATCCATTTTTCTAGGATTCCATCTTTGTATTACAAATTGTTCGCCTGCAATAGCTGCGCTCATCAGACCCGCTTAAGTGTAGTTACACTTTTATTTGTGCCTGCAAATGAAGATCCCTAAGTTCTTATGTCGTCAGAGGACACAAAGAATTATAGAGTAAGTAAACAGACGGCTTTCTAATATGCCATTAACCTGGTATTCAAAGATGACTACCACTAAGTGCTGAGACTAGAATTGTCTCAACATGGTTGCCTCTAACAATTTTCACATCAGGATGTAAGCTTTTGGTGTTCAGGATCTCTCTTTGAATAAGATCCCAGCCCTCTTTACTGATTCAATACCACAGATTTTGTTAAAACGAACTCGTAGATCTTGTACCAGAAATATATAAGGGCAGTGCAGCAACTTTGCTAGCATCTCTCTGGTATATTGCGGGTTAATTTGACTAACCTTTATGTTTGTAAATATGAGTGTAGACTGATATGAGAATTTTCTGGCGAAAGTTCCGTTTTCTCGCGTCCGACCTATCTGGATATTGTCACACTTGGTCGTGGAGCACAGCCCATGTCCTCATTCCAAAAAAAAATTTCGCCTTCTTTCACAATAACTCCCGCTGTCCTCGGCTGGGAGCTTTCACGGTGCTGCATGGATCCATTTGCATATACCGCTATTAGACCAGTTGCGTTCACATCACCAGCTTCCCTTTCTTTCCTTTTCCTGGTAAGACTGTAGTCGCCTCTCCTTTGCGGCCTAAATTACCTTATGCTGAACCTTCCCTCCTCGTTTTCCGGGGAAATTAGTCACTAGTACTACTGACTTACCAGTCCCGTATGCTATACTCTCCTCTCCGGTCGACCGCGCCATAGACACTGTGCAGGCTTTTCACTGAAGTAGAGACCATGCCCCCATAGATTTCCCCTGGGGGCGCATGAATCTGGTAAGGTCTCCAAAATCCATGCCTCGGCTACGACTTGATTCCTCAAATTTGGGGGTGGACTCGAAGTCTGTAATTCCTTACGACTTGGAGAGTTAAGACCCATTGCTTCCATATTCATGTGGTCCGACGGGAGAAAGAGGGGGTGACCGTCACGAGTTTTATCCGGATCAAACGAGGTACCTCCCCATGCCTCCTCCATAACCTCCCCTCCACTTTAATATCTCTTTCATGCCCTTTTTTAAAGTATAAGCTCATTTTAATTATAAATTAGGAAGACATGACCAACTACAACTACGAACAGCATTATTTAATATAAATGAGATATTCTATCCATCTACTCATTATTCAGTTCATGTGTGTTCTGGCGCCTTTTTCAACCTTATTAGCAAAAATAGGTTTTTACGACTGCATACCAAACGACAAAAACTCGTGTCAGGAAATTTTGCTTGCGTCAGCCTTATGTTGCGCTGCCTTGGGAACATCATCTGGATGACTACATTTAACTGATTCAACTCATGCCTTCAGATGGTTTTAACTCGTAAGTGATCATCGGCCTTCACAAACTAGGAAAGTGATCCATACTTATTCCTATCGAAATGTTCTGTAGATATCCAGAAAATATGCACCTACGCAAATTTATATGACCACAAAGTAACATTCAGAAGGCAACTCGGACGTTAATTTTAAACCTTTATTGAATCCAAGGAGGAAGCACGTGCATGTTCACTGATCGCGTGGTAACTTTAACAACTATCTTATGTAACATAATCGTGATTTGTATGCAGAATGGATAAAACCGCTAATGTTGGTAAAAACTTTTTAAAACTTCGTGAATGTTAATTTGATAGGAAATCAATCGGATAACTACAGATCGCAGACTCTTTTTCAATCTAGGAATCAGTGTGCAGACAACTTAATTACAGTAAGACAGTAATTTTTCAATAATAACAGGCTAAATGGCACTCTACTTACCGTTGCAATATTTGATTGATTATTCATTTACTTTTTAAGGTTTCCCATAAAATAGTTGTGTTGAGAAATTCGGGACGAATTTCTACAAACACTTTGTCCTCAACAACAGCGTGAAGAGGTAAAATGAGATTAAGGTTCTATAAAGAGATTTGAGACCTATGATGGAGATCTAGCCTTCAGCCGCCATCGTATCGTGTCTATCTACTTAACTTAACTTAAGTAACAATTACAATTAAGTAACAATTACTTTTGATTAAAAATATTGACACTGACCGTAAAAGAGTAATATAAGGGCGAAAGCGAAAGAAACGCGTTGATTGGTATCCACAATAGACCAAAGCGACTGCTGAGCCACCACCAGTACCTCTGCTACCAAATTCAATCTTCTATAATGTAATGTAATATATTAAAAAAAAAATAATTGCAAATAAATCAGCCAAAGTATTGTCCACCGCTGGCTACCACCTTTTCCCATTTTTCTAGTAGCATGCGGATACTACGAGCGAGACGTACAAACTACCTTCATCCAGATCGAGCAAGCGACGCGAGATCTTGGGCTGCAACCAATAACATCAAACCGCACTGGTGAAACAGGAAGAATAAGGATAGGAGAATACAACTTTGAGACCGTTGATAATTTCTCCTAACTAGGGTCGAAAATCACAACCGATAACAGCTACGATGATGAAATTCGCGCACAGTTGTTGTCAGCCAACAGAGCCTGTTTCAGCTTACAAAAACTGTTCCGCTCGAAACGTCTCACCATAGGGTCAAAGCTCTTACTGTACAAGACAATGATATTGACAGTCCTCATGTATTCCTCGAAGACTTGGGTTCTTAGCAAGAAAAATTGCGAACTCTTGGCCGCGTCCGAGAGAAGAATCCTCCGAAGAATTTTTGGCCCCCTACATGAGGATGGACGATTCCGTAGCTTACATAACGACGAAATCTATGAGCGATACCATGACCGTCTGGTTGTGGATAAAATCCGGCTGAATAGGATACGGTGGGCGGGTCACTTAATCAGTATGGATGAGGATGATCCAGCCCAGAAAGTCTATAAGGGCAATATATATGATAGAAAAGACGAGGCAGACCCTGCCTAAAATGGAGCGATGGCGTAGGTCAGGACGTCTCTGCTTGACGTAAAGGGCAACTAAAAGGGATTCTGAATCTGTGGGCTAGCAACCTGCAAATTTCGAAACTATACTGCTACCGAAACATACGTGGTTTATGGCAACAAGGGAATTTGGCTTTTACAGCGTGGTTGTTTCAAGAGTTAAATACTCACCGCTTAATGATTTTTTTTCCTGATCACCAGGAAGTTGACCTAATAATTTTCGAATTGCTCGATAAGAGCTTTGAGTGCCCCTGCTCTGATTAGCATGTCGGGTTTCAAAATCTACAGCCGATTTTCCTCGCTGTCGTCGTTGATGTACGTCCAATCCAATTCGTGGCCCAATTTCGACTTTCAGTGAGTGTTGTCCACTCCAAAGCTGCTTGCGCTTTTTGATTTTTACCCCTCTCGATTCTTACGTTGCTCGTTGTATATCGCCTAATTTGTGAGTCGCAGAAACCCGAATATGTAACATATAATATTTAGGCAGCTGTTGACGAATAGGATTAAAAATTATCTGGGAGTATTGTAGATAATAAGAAATTTGGTTGATTGGCTAGTATCTCCTGCATAACTAATTGGGTATTTAGCTTTCTCTGTGTTCATTTTCAATATGCTTCTCAGGTGAATATCCTCAAGTTAACTAAACGTGCCTATAATAGACAGTATTGGGCACAGAAGGCATCTTCATCTGATACCTATTTTTATTCCATTATGTCCCTATTGTGTATAGTGAAGTCCGCAATTTTGCGAGTGTCGGAAGTATTGCTGCTTGCTATACATCCTTTTCAATTTTCAGAAACCACCGCGTCCTTTCCGAAGCTTGCCTTCGCGAGAGAATTTCCTTTAAACTTGTTTGTTTTGATGGATGGAGATGGAAATCTGAAAAGGACGCTGCTCCGCCAGATTTCAGCAGTGTGTGAAATTCTCATCCCCTAAGACCATTCCCACTTTTCGTTCAAAATCGTGTCTTGTAGTTTATGAGAGGAAATCTTGAGCTGCCTCACAGTGATTGAAGTTAATTTTTATTAATCTTATTTAGCCATGCGAATCAGTCCCTTCCTATATACCGGAGCCTGTCATCATCTGGCAGGTGCCGGTAGCCCATTTCTCCTTTCCCCTTGCACAACATGCAGCGTGGATCTTTAATGATATAGCCCCCTTTTTCTCGCTTTCTGACCTTTTTTAAAGTTTTGTGTGAAACAAAACTTTATTAAAATCGGTTCAATGTCTGTCTGCCGCATCAGTCTTAATCGGAAATGGCTGAACTGATTGTCAAAAAATTTGATGAGAACATGTGGTCTGTGTGTCCCATTACATGCAGCGATTGGCGTCATTTTGTGTTGAGTTTAAATGAGGGCTGGCTTCCCATACATGCAAAAGGGAGGTGTAAATTTGTTTTTCGCAGAATATGGTCATGTGAAATGTCAAATGAAAGGGCTCAATTATTTCAAAACTGAACTCATTTCTGATATTGGGTGACAAACAGGGGAAATAGGGCACAAAATGTGGGCCCCAAAAAGTGAAATAGGTCTCGTTCTCAGAACTTACCTAATCGAAAAATTTTAAAAAAATCACCGTGATGCGGCTATATGAAATCTAAGCCTCAAAATACATCCTATTCCTACACATAAAAAGTTAATAATATTGTATTGCCATGTTTTAGAAATTTACCGGAAAACCCCCCTTGAGTTCATCCTAGAGTTACAAAATAGCAAAGCGGGCAATAATATAGCACATAATTCTGAAAAGTTTGAAGGCAATCCGACTATTATATAGTATTAACAAAGTTATAGAACGTCAAAGTTTCGCATTTCCGATAAATTTATGGCACCCTGAGAAGTGTATGACGTCATCATCATATAAAGTGAATTAATATGGACGGCGGGGTTCATGGGGACGTTTCAGTTTTCCTCTTTCGGCGTTTTTTAGTTTTTTGCATATCAATGTCGATTATTCGAGGTAGATATATGTATGTGG
The DNA here is from genome assembly GCF_905115235.1 of Hermetia illucens. Lineage (NCBI taxonomy): Eukaryota > Metazoa > Arthropoda > Insecta > Diptera > Stratiomyidae > Hermetia > Hermetia illucens. The sequence continues at coordinate 94,649,087 of NC_051853.1, read as the reverse complement.
TAATAAATCTTTCGGGTAGTAACCAATATAATAGATATGTACGTACCTGGTTACCAGCGGTTATTAATTTACATACATAACATATACAGTATATGAATACTTTTGTGCACGGAGTAAAGTGGAAATGCGTGAAGATGCATCAGATCAATTTAGATGCGCACATATATATTGTATGCATCGGTTATAAACAATGTTTGTTTATTTAGGATGAACACAGCATTTATGTCTTTAATATGTATGTACTTATGAGTATCTTGGAATTCGGCAAAATATGACAGAATATTTTGTATTCTTAGCTATATATAAATGGAAAATCGTGCATAGAGAGTTTTTCATATAAGATGAACACAAAACCTTTATACCCGAATCGCCCAGCTTCCGGTATCCCGACATGTTTATTTATCGTACTACTGATACTTGCTCCCCGAATCGATGAACGACCTTACATTGCTTGCGATAATCAACTTGACCAGCCCCCTTAACGGAACCTCATCTAGGTTTTTGCAATCGATTATTATCTCTAGTTCATCAAACATATTTTCACCTTTGCTGCATCTTTGCTGACTAAAATTATCTACTGACTTCTCATTTATTTAACTCAAGCAGCAGGTCGTCTGATGCAGCTCACACTACCGGCAAAGGTTGTCAATTCCGGATCCGCTTTCATTTTTCAATTGAAAATTCATTTTTCGTTACAATGCATGTTTCTTTCTTGAAAATAGTCATTATTTCCGGACGAATCTCTTTTTTTGTAATTTCGTCACTGCCCACTCCTTGGGTTTACCAGTTTTCAATTCGACCCCTTTTGCCAAAAGTGAGGCCGTAATCGCCGAATTGCATAGTAACTTTCTCCGGGATTTTCATCGGTTTGACTCCCCCTTTTTTTTGGCCGCTTGCTACCAAAGATTTCATTAACATCGTTCCTACTACGTTTCCTCACTTTCTTACCTGAATTATGGCCAGGAGGTGTAACCTGTGTTTCCTGCATAACTTTGTTGCTTGAGGCTTGGAAGTTCTTTTTCTCTTTTCCTCCTATATAGGACAACTTAATATTTTTTGTAGACATTTCATACAGTTCGTTCCCTAGTGAAAGAAACACTGTTTCCGGGTTGTTAGTTGTTCTGGCTTCTGTATCGAATCCCAGCAAGGCAGAAGCTGCCATAGATTGCAATAATTTGAGAACTACACACCACATCACGAGACGAGTACCACAATTCTTGACCGTATCTAGTGAAGTTGCTCCTGTTGTGGATTAAATGGCTAGTCACCGTAACATGCGAATCCGGACTGTTCCTCCAAACATCATTTTCGCACACACAACACCACTAGCTGCCTGACCTGCAGTACATCGTATCAGCCGCAAACCCATATAGCCACTTCGATAGTCAAATTTGTGACCCATGAGCCACTATCACGGTTTCTGTAAGGTTCACTGATGATGACAATTTCCATATCAGAATCATAGGTAGGCAGACCGCTCATGTAAATCCTGAGGGACCCTGCAATTTTTCAGGTTTATTTGTCAGCGCCATTCTAAATTCAGTGCATTTACCACTTTCGTAAATATGCTGGTTATCCCGTCCCTCCTTTACTTCATTTGAGGACTCAATTGCACTTCCTGGCAATATTATCTTTCTCCCGACACCTTCTACATCCATTGGATCGATCAATGCCACTAATGCATGCTTTCGCGGCATGACCAAAAGTGAGGCATTTAAAGCATCTCTTTAGTGAGATCTGTTCTCTTAAATGGCAAGCTACTCATCCATTCCGAACTTTTCAACCGCCAAAATTTGTGCGCCGCCCCTACTGCCAATCGTATTGTAGTCGTTTGGGAACTGGAGTAAGTTCTACCAACTTCTTTTAAGGTAGTGGAGATTTCTAAGTTCAATGTCACATCATCAAGATCCTTACACTGTATGTTGATCTTATTTTCTTGGATACGCACTGCGGCATTCTCACTAAGGAAGTTTTTAACTTGAGTGCACCATCAGTTTTGCCTTCACAGAATCTTTTCAGCTCGAACATGAAATCCCCTTTTTGACTTCTTTAGATTCTGTTCACAATTCCGCTCAGATCTTTTAGATCGGAATTTGACTTTCGTGATTATCTGTGCGTACGACAAATTTCCTTTTTTGTACATGGCAATCGCCTCTAGGGGAATTCGCAATTTTGCGCTTTTCCTTTCGCTTTTCTGTTGGTTACATTTATCCAACCATTGTTTTCGTTCTCCTTGGGTTCCACCACACCAGCCGACCACATTTTGGGCATACGGTTCCTTCCGATCTTTTTGTTCCGCTTTTTGGAACTGCCTGTGTGCTCTTTTTCCTCTTAGGAGGCTGTTGATTCTCCAGAAAATCCCCTTCTTTTCCTCGTACCCTTTTATTTGACCGTAATTCGATGGCAGTACGGTAAGGTGTAATTTGGGAGACCTGTAATACTGTTGGGACAACCGGTTTTGACGTCTCTTTGGAATTCCTTTCCTCTTCCTGTGTTCTATTAGACAAGAATTAATAGCCCTCACCATATCTTTTATGGGTTCGTGCACGCTGTGCTTGTTCTTAATAAAGTCAGGCAGCTCAACCTCTCCTGCCGCAGGCTGAGTGAAAGACAATTCCTCCGGATCAAAACTCTGTTCTCCATGAGTTGCGATGGGGTTACTCCTTTTATATCTTCCTTCACCTTTGGCAAGTGTTGACTTTCTCTTTACTTCGTTTTTTACAGTCTTTGGCATTGACAGGGATCTTGAAGCTGACGAGTTTCTCCTGAATGGGTCTTTTTCTTGCTCCTCCTCTTGAACAAATGCGGTGGGTGTTGTTTTTATCGTTCAACGATCTGTTTGTTCTTAGGTTTGGCTACTGGTGTCCTCGGTAAGGTGGTGCTACGTTTGAGCACTTCCTTCTTTCTTTATTAGATGCTAAGGATAGCAACTATAAGCCCCCACGTATGCAGTGAATCACATCTTTCTACGTTGGATTTAATGGTGAAAGGGGGGGGTTTCCATACATGCAAAAGGGGAGTTATTTTTTTTCTTTAATCGAATGTTTGAGTATCAGATGAAAAATCTCGATTAATACTTCCCAAAACTGACATCTATTGCAAATGAGGGGAGTACCGGGGCTGCAAAGTCATCATTTCTTTCACGAACCCATTCTCAGAAGCTACATAAAAAAAACGCTGCTAAACGCTGTCTAGGCTACGAAATAATCTCCATGTCGATATGTGCTCAGATATGGTTTATAATAGAATGTAACTATATTTGTTTTTGGAAATTGACCGCAAACCCTCTTAAGTTCACCCTAGAATCGCAAAATTGCAGCAGTATACATTATGGTATAAAGCATGGTACTACCAAGTTTGACGGAAATGCATTGATTCTAGGACTCGTGGATTTCGTTAGTGACGTGAGAGAGGACCAAACTCCAAAGGACACAACCTACCCTTCCAACAAAAGGCAAGCGCACGCTAGTAGCACGCACTCCCTCAGAGCTATACTTAGGTGCTGGCGAATCTGAACGATTACAGCTTTCCCCTTTGCATTTGTTGTTAGCCGCTGCTCTCGTGATTGATACTAATCAACGCAGATGCTCATTTTGAACTAAAGTTAATTTGTCATGTTTCACCAAAAACAAAGGCTGAAAAGGCAAAAATATGATTGAAACAAAGCAAATCTGCAGGATATTGGGTAGGTGGAAGTTCCACAAGGTTAGATTCTTTTCAAAAATTTGACTTCAGTTGAAACAAACCTGCTTAAATTGGAAAATAATTAGTAACACTTCAACACAGATCTTGCGAGTATATTACTGATCTGATTACATCATCTTTATCGTATAATAAACATTTGTGAAATATTATGCTTTTTTATAAATATTTCACATAAGAATCTGGTACTTAACTGCATATCAAAATACGGATATACTAAACCCCTGGAGGGAGAACTTTAATGGAAACATTGATTACAAAAAATCATGTTTTCGTTTTCTTCTTCGCCTGCAGGAACACGTAAATGCAATAAAGTCAAGGAACTAGTGAAAACAAGTTTTCACTTTTTCTTATGACAGAATCATAATGAGAATGCATAAATGAAAGTTTCCACTCTCTTTCCTTATCAATTTCGCATATTAATGAAAATAAAGAACCAGGTTCCTGCATCAAAGTATTCTTGACCGGTTTTCATGAAATTTAATTGATCCTTTGGGTACAGAACGTACATATATGAATTTATACTCCAGACGAGAATATTTCCGAATATCTTATTGATAGTGCATGAGTTCCTTGTATAATTGAACACTGAATTATCCGATTTATTTTTGGTTTTCCTCCTATTCCTATATTCGAAGCAATTACATAGTTCCGACTTTCACCTAATAGTGTACATCAAACGTTCCATTATTGGCAGAAAGGGGTTTGGACATGCCCGAGTCCTTTGAAGCTTTCATCTAGAATATCGGTTTATGTAGCTAAAGTATTACTTTATAAGCATGGGAAGTGAGTATGCAAGAAGACATTTGCGTATGCAATTGATCGCCGCTGTACGCACTGCTCAGGTTCAATTGCTGTTAAATTTTCTTAAACTCATGTCATACAAACAATTTATGCGTCTTAGCCCTGAGACACAACACACCTTAATTTTTCGAGTTCAGATAATAAAAACAAACACGGTTTGCAATTTAGACCCAGAACGTGTGGTTTCCACATGTGAATGATTGTGGCAGGAAAAGCAACATATAACAGGGAACGCTATATATATGTTCGCGACTCGAGAAAGATATTGTAGTGATTTGAATTTTAATAAACACGGTGTCCATGCGTCCATGTCCCAAGCAGGCATTTGGTCTGAGTTGATTCGGTATCTTTCCGTAAATTTAGGCTATGCACCGAGGGACGAATGGAAAAATAACACTTTTGGCTCATTATGCAGAAACGGCCAAGCGGATTTTTTTCCAATGCGACAAAATTTCCTTAAAAATTCCATGGACTATGTGGACGAACCATGTCTTGTTGTGGTGTAACTTTTCATTGAGTAGTTTCCCGTGCATAATATTCCCCAGTCACTTCAAAGGAGCCAGCATCAGATTTTATTGGAGGTCATTATGTCGCCTACGTTTGTCCATTATTGAATATTTCGAGGAGGAAGGAGAGGAAGAAAACGATAGAATCCTACAAGCTACCTACATAACCCAATGTTAATAAACCTTGGAAATTTCTCCCCCATCTAACTGCAGTACCTCTTTCGGCCCTCTTATGGAACACTGGCTCACTTTGGAACTACTTCGGTTCCCCTTTCTTAATCAACACCTTAAACGTAAGAAAAACTGGAACCGGCAATCAGAGCAGCGATACCAGTTTTATTTTTCACACGTCAAACCTTGAACTTGACCACACTCGGCTTCGGACTAGTTCCAATGGCGTTGGCGCAGTGTGCATGTGGAAAAAAGTGATTCAGCTCGCTCAAATTGAACGGTGCAGTAGCCACTTTCTAATATTGCAATTCAAGAAGCGAATCACACATAACGGAGCTTGGCATGCATCTATCTAATACGACAATCTTCGAGATGCTTCCAGCCCATATGCAAATCTGAGCATTCAATGCAAATGCAGATACGTGTATAACGCGAACAGCCATGTTAGCTTCAATACTGAGAAAATGCAACCAAGTCACTACCGCATAACCGCCAGGTACCGCTAAAGAAAGTAATCGGCGCTTAGTCCCCCGGCATTGGATTACGAGTTCTATAATCGCATAAATTTGAAAACCTGGCTTATCGGCAAAATTTAAATTTCAACTTTCATTGAACAGGTTTCCTTCCATAATGACGGTGAAATTAATAT